>NC_142934.1:67016488-67038988 GCF_046866305.1 Octopus bimaculoides | reverse complement strand
CGGACTAAATGCCGCTAAGCATTATTGTCTGGCGTACTAACAATTCTGACAGCTCACCACATAAAATTAAAAAAAAACAAGCGAATTATAGTCTTGAAGTATTATATCACTTTCTGATGGAGATGCAGGTAACTGTTATTTTTAATGCTCTGTATTACTGTTGTACAGTATTTTGAGCGATTATCTAGTTTTTCTTGTTTCAAGTGGACATTAGTTCATGCCTCAAGGTTATATAATATCCACCAATATTCCAATATTTCCTTATTAATGCTTTTATCCAACTTTTCATAACTATTGAATATGACTCCTTCTTGAGTCAGAAATATTTCAAATCTTTTAGTTGATGCTATAGTAAGAAGTGTTTTATTCGTTTTGTTTTTATACTATTTTCTTATTAAATCAATATTCGAAACACAACAATAAAAAAAATTCCCCATACATGATGGTGAAAATTAGCGCTGTCGCACACAATGTAACTTTTTTGTTCAAAGTTCTTTTAAAATCAGTTTAATCTATTTGAGGTGTTTTTTTTTCTCACTTTTCTTTCTCTATTCTAGTTTTTAATTATTTATTTATTTCAGAATTTTTAAAAACTTTTCTTCACGAAAGATGAGAATGATCGGGTTGTTACGTTCAAGAATTAATTTGTCAAAATGTCAGCTGTAAATATGAAGCCTTAGGCAATTTCTTCTAACTTGTCTTTCATCTTTTTTACTTTTAATTTAGAAAGAATTCTATGCGCGGTGGAGACTTACACAAAATTGATTCATCAAATGAAAATGATGAGAGTTCTCATAGACTATACATTCATCATATTTAATTGCATTCAGTTTGGATTTTGCCGTCGTTCCATCCAGTAATTTTGAGACAACAAATATGTTCTTCATGCCATAGTTCTATGTTTTAGTCTATCTTTCAGCTTTAAAACAAAATTGAGATTATAATTCGGGATTGTGATTATAATCACGATTTAATTTTAAGAATAAAAGTGGGTATATATAAATGGACATTAAGAGCAGTGCTCTGTGCAATGAAAAGCTGTATCTTAGGCATCATCACTAAGGCCATTCTGGAGCACCGCCTTCTGTGTATGAATGACATTGCATACATTAATATATTTGCTATGAAAGCTAAAGCATATATATGTGAATTATATTATCATTTCATGGTGGATATGATGCAATAAAATTGAATGAAGCAGTGCATGTATAATTTTAATAAATCCAGGACGACCAGCCTGCCTTCTGGGTCCAGAAAAACAGTACTTATCTGTAAGTCCAAGCTCTTCCTGATAAGGATTGCTACGCCCGCTCCTTTTCCCCGGCTAGGAGAAATAAATTTCTCGTAACCATACAGAAGAGGCGAGAACGCTTGAGGTCCGTTCATCTTGGACTCGGTTGCAATAACCACATCTATTCCGTGTGTTGTGAGGTCGTACAGGAAACAAACCTGTTTCCATTTTGACCCCATTCCACGCACATTCACACAGCCTAACTTAATCATCGATTAATGAAAAATATTTTACTTACGGTTGAGAAAGGGGGCATGACAGTTTTTTGTTTGCCTGCTTCCCCGACACTCCCCACGCTGCTGGACTTTTCACTGGCGTTGCCACCGCGCTCTGGGTTGGTGTGGCTGCCGGGCTAATAATTAGTTTACCCGCTATCACCTCTTGGGTAACATCTATTATTGCATTATCCTTTATATGTTCTTGGAGGATTTTTTCCTTCCATTCATCTTCTCCGACTTTCGCATAGCGAACGTCAGACTTATTGTCTGCCGTTTTGCTAAAGAGTTTTATTTTTGGATGTACTTTTATGTACCGCAAAACCTCCTCGTTTTTCTCATTAAAAGAGATGACTTTGACATTTTTTTTAAAAACCTTTAAAGTTTGAGACGAGGGCTTTGGCGAACCGTTATCCAACTAATGTAGTGCCAGTGAGGTGGGACTGGGGAATGTATTTGTGTTGTTCGTCTGTAATAATATATTTTATTTGGGGTGGGGAGTCCAGGGTGTTTGTTTTCTTCCTTTTGTGAGTTACCTGGGTAAGCTCCATCTCTTTACGTTGAAATCCTCAAAACCAGGTGGATATAGATGTCTAATTTTGTTTTATGTACCGGTTGCTGATAAAACATATCAGCACTTAGATTTTATACTATTTGCATATATTGTTAAGACTTGCGATTCGAATTTGTTCCGAGGTGTCTTGTTTATACGGTGCTGATGTTCTGAAACAAAAAAGAAATATATATATCCACCGTTCTCGTTTCGCTTGGCTTTGAGTTATTCTGTGTCTTTCTATGTATACCGTGTCTTAAACGACCTTTCTCTGAATGACATCCTTGATCTAATAAGTGTATAAAATACCAAATTAAATTTCACAATATATAATATATGTATATAAATATAATTTAGAGAAGGACCACCATTAATACAATTCAGACAATGAAAGACCCCATGACAGCATCCTGATACCTATTTTCTCGGTCTCTTTTGATAAACCGCTTGAAACCCAGAGTACCTAGGGATCCGAATAAAACTGTTTTAATCTATACACACACATTCACACACACATATGTGTGTGTATGTGTATATATATATATATATATATATATATATATATATATATATATATATATACGATGGGCTTCTTTCAGTTCTCGTCTGCCAAGTCCACTCCCAGGGCTTTCGTTGCTTCGTGTCTATAGAAGACACTTGCCCAATGTGCCACGCAGTGGGAACGAACCTGGAATCATGTACTTGTGAAACAAGTTTCTTATCACACAGCCACACCTGCGCCTATGTATGTATGCATGTATGTATGTGTGTGATGGATGTATTTCAATCCCTGTAGCCCACTTTATTGAGATAATTATTGTAATTAAACTCACAACAGATAATTACGACTAGAATTGTTAATTCGCCTTATAATTAATATTTACCATGTAATGACTTTCTAAATTTTTCGATATTCAGACATTGCTGATTTCTCATATATCGAATGTTACTTGCCACATTTTTCTACCAGCGAAGTAAAATAACATTTCTATTTGCCTGCAACCAAACACAACACTACATCCTGTTCTGCTTCTTGCGTTTGTTTTTCTTTTTCTTCTTTAGTCAGGAGAAAAGATGTTCCTATGACCTTTTGCAAACCCTTCGCATAGTTGAGACACATCCTGAAGCAGAGGACTTGACTAAGAATGCTTGCAAGAGAGTGGATTCTGTGAGAAAAAAATGGTGGTGTTAAACCGCAAAGCAGACTAAATCAGCAATAGAGGGATTTATACCGTAAGATATCTGGTTCGGCATTCTTAAAGTTTTTCAAATCCACCAAACTGGATTTATACATTTTTATCGACCCCGAAATGATGAAAGGCAAGCCTGACCTTGTGGATATTTGAACTCAGAACGCACAGAGTCGGAACAAGTATCGTGGGTATTTTATCTGACCCTCTAATGACTTCTATATCCGCTTGTTGTTGTTATTTCTGCATCTAATGTTGTTACTGACAGGACCAGTTGTAAATGCTAAATTGATTCATGAAAAACATCAACCGCAACATGAACATAGCCCCTGGTTGAAACAAACAATAGTAAAAATACAGCGTACTAGTTTAATACATTTTAAGACAGGTTACAGCACGGAGCCTGCAACACACCATCATTATATATTTCGCCAACTAATAATCTAAAACGGACAATGTTCAGCTCATGCAACCTGTGCCACTCAAGTCAGCCAACTTGCATTCGCGTTTGGATTAAATCGGATTATGTGTTGTCAGGCAGAGGATTTGATTTCGGGGTCGAATGTCAAGTTATCAAACTCTGTCTTATCAATAATTGATATGTCAATGAACCGGAATCCAAAGATAGTGAATTTCTCTCTTATCTTGTTTCCTACCTTCTCTCTGATCAACACATTTCTTTCACTCTCTTTCCTTGTCTTTCGTTTTCAAATTATATCACCTACCATGAAACCTTGCTCCGAAAAAATGCACTAAAACTATCAGCTACCAATATATTTTAACAGCGATAAATAACAAATATAAGATACAATCCATCTCACTCAGTAACATTAATGCTCATCTAATAAAAGTACTAACAATAACCTATATCACCACAAGGACCTTCACATAACATAAAATAATAAGCTGCACAATATTCAAGGAACACAAAGTGTTGGTACAATTCTCCAAAACTGTGAGACATTTATTACAATCAGCTACATACTTGCGCTCTTGTGCAGCTCTGGTAATATAAGCTCTACGTAAAAGACTGAAATTAGGATATTTAAATACAGGATTTACACAATTTTCAGAATTTGTATTTCATATGAGAACAAATTTTATCAACTAAATATTATAATATCACATTTCTTTGTTTTTGCCCGCGTGCACACATACATACATATAGTGATATTCGTTTGATGTACCGTATTTCACTTCTGAAGTCTATCAAAATATATCGGAGCTACTACAAAGAATAATCAAAATACTTTTTGTTATTCTCTTTGATGGCATCTACATAACTATCACAACCATCGTGTTTATTGCTTATCGTCATCTTTCTCTGTGATACACGCTGTTAGTATTAGTAAATTGGCGTGTGTTGTTTTCTCTGATCGAAGATAAATTTAATCTTTCGTTAAAGATCAATAGAGTTCTATATAATCACCTTTTATGCTTTCGCAACCACTTGTATTTGTGCTACAGTTGCTATCTGGTGTGCTGAATAAAATACACATAGGTGTGTGCTTGATAAAATAATTAGTAGCACGCGTGTCTGTAAACGTTCTTGTTTGCTTCAGCGTGATGTATAAATTATATTTAAGATGGCTTTATCTTTTAAACATTTGTTCTAGCGTTCTTTTTTTTTTATTATTATTTCCCGCTTGCTAATTAACATTATTTTACTGCCAACGCTTGCCAATATTTATGGAAATATTTGCAATTCTCTTTCTCTTACATATAATGTGCAATATCAAGATAACTCTACGTGTTTCCCGATTTCAACTAGCTCAGTTGTTGTCAATGGAACATTGAATGATTAGTAGTGAGCTACAGCAACTTCCTTATGCATTATGAATGTAGAGAGCAACCTAAACATCAAGACATGATGAAAAGTAAGTTTGGCTGCAGAATGATGTGAAGCCGAAAATTGAAAGGAATACATTTCAGTGGCTAACTTAATCCATCAACTTGTTTAACTGGTAGCTGGGGTGTCTCTACGGGATTCACTGTATTGTAAATATTCCAGTCATTTTTGCCTGAAGATTATTTCTTCCCATCTTTTTACTAAACTCAGGGGCCCTAGGAAAGAATATGGAAACTACCCTTAAATTCTGACCTACATATATATATATATATATATATATATATATATATATATATATATATATATATTAATATATTATATTAAGAGATCTACTCATGTAATCTATTTTTACCTTTTGCGGGATATTAAATACGAATTACTGAAATATAAATTAAAAGATTAAATCATTGTTTATGTTACGCTATGTTACGCTTTTCTCTCTTTTTTTTTTTTTGTCATTGAGTGCCAACTCACAAAACTCTCGGACCTTGAATCACTCATTTACTTCTGCTAAATGGTAATAAAAATATACATATACTCATATTTTGAGTTTTATTTTTCCTGTTTGCATCAACATGACTATACGCACTCTATGTTAATTTCTATTTCTCCCATTTGCCGATTGTAATACTAAACCTCTGTGTATGTAACAGAGAGGGGGCAGACATTGACAGACAAAGAGAGAAATAAAGAGACAGAGGGAGAAAGAGAGACGACATACAGAGAGAGAGCAGCAGAGACAGAGAGGGACGACATTCCTACAAATACGGCTTCCTCTCAAAACATCCGCAGAAATGCCATAACCAAGATACTGCGATCACTAAAAAAGACGACACGGAATGGAATATTCCTTTCTATCTAGGCACAAGGCCCGAAATTTTGGGGGAGGGTGCCTGTCGATTAGATCGATCCCAGTACACAACTGGTACTTAATTTATCGACCCCCGAAATGATGAAATGCAAAGTCGACCTCGGCGAAATTTGAACTCGGAAGGTAAAGACAGACGAAATATCGCTAAGTATTTTGCCAGGCGTGCTAACGTTTCTGCTAGCTCACCGCGTTAGACACGGATCGGAATATTGTAAATTAGAGGATTAAGCAGATGTTCATTATTAATACACTAATTCCGTCCATCAAGAAAAGACAGGAACGAACTAAAGCTAACAGAGTATAGAGTCTGCACCCATACTACCACAGATCTATGATGAACAGTTCTAAGCATGTCGTCTATTTTTACACTTTGCGAGATATTAAATACGAATCAATGAAGTATAAATTAAAATAATAAATCATCGTTTATGTTACACTTTTCTCCGATTTGATTCTTTCAATTCTGTATTTCAAACTTGCATAGGAGTGGCTTTCTACATCAATCAAAATTACTCTCACAGTACTTCAAACAAAATATTCTACATATGCAATAAACACACACACACACACACATGTATGTATGTATGCATGTATGTATGTATGTATATAAAGAATGAGATAAAGAAGCCAATGGCGTAAATATAAAAATATAAATTTATTTATGCCATTGGTTTATTTATCTCATTCTTTTTATACATACACACGCTAATACACTACCCATGCTATATTCCACATTCATGTTGCAACCACATCTGGGGCAAAACTAGTCGGTATACAGCACTTACTCGGTATTACCTGTATCATTTGGGGCACGTGGCCTAATGGTTAGGCTGTTGCACTAAGAATGCTCAAGTCGTGGGTTCGTTTCCTTGACTACGCGGTGCGTTGTGTTCTTGAGCAAAACACTTCATTTTACATTGTTCCAAACCCCCTTCGATTAGGGGTGATGGTCAGCCTACACGCCTAACCAGCGGGGTGGAATCATTTGAAAGATAAAACAGTGCAAATTCGCATTGTGACCAGCGATGTGTAACATCTGATAGCCTGGTTGGTCACTTGATCACATGATACATATATATATATATATGTGTGTGTGTGTGTGTGTATGTGTGTGTGTGTGTGTTTGTGTGCGTGTGTGTGTATGTGTGTGGATGGATGTATGACTAGATGGATTGATGCACATGTGTGTGTGTGTGTGAATGATGCCTGTGTGTATATCTAAGTAGAAACGAACCAACAGAGATGAGGAGGTATACAAATATGTGTTTATTAATTCTCAGTCAGACTTTCATGCCTGACACTTTGGATGACTAGCTGAAAAAATGGCAGTTGTCCATCTCCACTGATAAGAAATCTAAAATCTCGGTGCAACAATATTTTTTAGTAAATAATGTGTGTGCGCCCGCATGCATGCAATAAAACCCCATATAATTTTGAAAGCTATATAGTATATGTGTATGGTAGAATTTTCCATAACAGTTTATATATATATATATATATATATATATATATGAACTTAGAAAACAGAGAGGCCTAATGGATACAAATTAATTTATTAATTAATCAACATATTCACCAACAACTACTTCATTTCGCAAAATTAAAGTAAAATGAGACAAAATTTATACTTATGCTTGTACATGTGTGTTTGTATATGCACCCACGTACATGTACCCATGTATATATATATATATATATATATATATATACATACATACACATAGACGCAACAAGTATGTATGTCAATATGTATATAAATATGTATGTGCATTCGTATATATGTTCCTTTCCAATTTACTTCTTTAGGTATATAGATTAATTTATATATGAGCAGAAATAAAGTATAGATAAGATAAAAATGAAAGAAACATTCCAAATAAAAAATAATAAATAATGAATAAAAATGTAGAAATAGAATAAATATTTAGTAAATAAAGTAGAAATAAAATAAAATAGTGTAAATACAATAGAATCTAGGAAAGTGAAATAAACTGAAATAAATCCATGTTCATGCGTGTATACGTGTGCCTATGTAAATGTATTTAAATGCGTGTATATATATTAAAGAGGTATGGATGCCTTTATTTATGAATTATTTTTTGCACGTGTTCATATATACATATACATACGTGTGTGTATGTTTCTTCCTAAGTTATTATATTGGTTCTCAAGTATGTATTCATTTTGGCAAGAGGTTAATTAATTATATATCATTTATATTTAGATACAAAAGTATGTTTAATACTTTTGCGATCGTGTATGTTCATGTTTCTATGTTTATACACGTGGATGCGAGTGTATGTGCATATATATTATCTATTTATATATTAATATGTGTGTGTGTGCGTGTGCGTACGTATGTATGTAGATATTTCGTTCTAAAGTTATGTCATTAGGTCTTAAGCTTATATGTATATTATTAAAGTAATTATATTAATGATTATATTTATTACTAGTTATTATATTATAGGATTATATATAGATTTAGATATATGTTGGGATGGTGTGCTTAATATTCATACTTCGGCTTACTCTATACATTCATTATCATTACGTGGATTTATTTGGTGTATTATGTCATCATAACTGATTTCATTAATAAATTTATAGTATTTTTATCTAAATTAAAATACATAATATTATACATTTAATTAATAGGTATCTATACTCAATTTTATTATTACCACCACTATTAAACTGATTTTTAAGTCTTGAATAATCTGATATAACATTGTGTGTGTTATTTATGATTAAATTATGTTAGGTTTGTAAGTACAGTTATATCAAGTTACACTAATTATACTTAATTTTTAATTTATATCTTCCTGAAATTTCTATGAAAATCAAAATGTATCATATTATTTGGTTAATTAGTGAATGTCAATACTCAATATTATTGTTACTACTATGAAGCATATATTAACATATTACATAATGTACTGTAGTATATATTATTTTTATTTTTATTTATTCTAAAACCCTTTCATGATTAATATCCATGCTTGGATTAAAAGTAATAATATTGGCTAATAGATAGTAAATGTTCATGCTCTCTATTATTATTAAAATGAAATTCAATCATTATATAGTATATGGTATAGTATATGTAATTTATATTTATTTCTAATTACTTTAATTTATGTTTGATTTTTTTAATCAAGCCATAGTTATTCTACTATTTCCGTAGTTTTAATATTAGGTTTAATTTATTATCTGTTTAATAAAATTATTTAAATTCCTAAATTGTATCTAGGTTAATCACAACAAATTAGAATACTTCATGTTTGGTAACATTTATTATCTATTTAGTAACTTTATCTGATTTTCTAAAAGTATATTTATGTTAATCACTACAAATAAAATATGCATCTTCCCCAAGCCAATCAGTTTATGTTTAGATGTTATATGCTTTAATTATTACTATTTATTTTATATATTATTTATACTCATGATTTTCATTTCTAAAGCATATTACGAGTAGTGGTAACATGTGTATACTAACAATTACAGTATAATATTAACCCCCTAATTAATTAAATTTTCTAGTGACATATTTTGAGTAGTGGCTACATGCTAAAATATATTCTTTCTGAGAATCCAATAATTTACGTTTACAATTTATTATTTAAAAAATTTCTTCAGTGCAGAAGCAACATTTCCTTTCTGAAATATGATAAGCCATGGCATGGCTTACAACTTCCCATTTAATCATATAATCTTTTCCATTATCATTTCACGTCCATATAAGTTTGCTGAGACTAGTATTATTAATTCTGTGGTTGTTTCTAAAACAACTTTCATGGTTTGCGATTCTTCGTTTAAATCTAGGTTCGATTGAACCTATGCAGTGGTATTCCTTCACTTCAGATTTAACTAGGCACTTAGGTAACTTATTTACAATTATTGTTAGGTTTACAATTTTCTTTAATCCTACAATCACAATTCATATCAACGTTATTATTAATAGAGGTGTTTTCATTTTCAGTATTTCTATTATTAAGCTTAGGAAGGGAATTAATATCAGCTATATGTCTTCTATTATTGTAATTTACCCGAACATCATTTTCATTAAAGTTACGGTTGTTATAAAGAGTATCTAGTTTTCTATTATTAATTGAGGATATAATTGCAAAGGGATTCTATGATAGGGAATGACCAATACTTATAGATTTAGAATTAATAATTTTACTTTATTTAAATGTTTCTGTATTGATCGGTACATGGATTTGACTATGCTATTTTTAATTTGACTTGCAAAGGGGATGATGAATCACAAGTATTTGTTTTATTAAGGTACTCATAATCCGTTTTATGATTTTCAGAATTTATGCAAGGAGTATATCTTACTTTATTATATATTATGTTTATTGTTATAAGAATTATCAAGTATATTCATATCAACGCTATGAATTTCTGTTTTACTGGACTTTTGCCTTCCTTATTAGTGCATTTAGTGTCAGGTTTTATGAGTTTGTAATTAGTTTTAGTATTCATTTTTACACTTTTGCTATTATTTCCCCCGTTTTAGGACTTTGGCCATTAATCCTGGAGCTTATTTTTCTATCTATACTTACTTCCTTCATTTTATTTTCATTTGTAGCTTTAGAATTTCTTTTCTGTATTATATTTGGGCTATCTATTATTTTCTCTTCCCAATTTACATTAAATATGTATTTACTAGGTCTAAGATATTTTATTTTGTGCCTATATTCAGCTTTGTTAAGTGCATAATTATAGAAGTTAGCATTTTTGAAGAAAATTTCTTCATTATATGATAGATAAGTTAGTCTCTTTTCCATGTTTTTAATTAATGTGTTTTTTTATTGATTTTGGATTGTTACTCAGATATTCTAGATAATATATTCATTAAAGTATTATCTCTGCAATATTCAATATATTCTCCAAAACAACTTTGATGAAATACAGCAGGACTTGGGAAGATAGTGACGATGGTTTAATGTTTACAGTGGATATTTATACGACGTACTACACCGACTTCGAAAACTACGATATATTACCTAGGTAGATATTGGCATGTGATCCTCTAAGGATCTTTATCATATTTAAAGACATTTAAAGGCATTTTGGTTCTACTGCAAACAGCAGTAAAAACTAAATGCCTTAAATACCTCTAAAACCTTCTTACAATGTATTCATACGCTCAGGCACACAGAAGTATATTAAAAGTTTTAAAGGATTATAATATTAACAACTATAAAAATCGATTGGTCCATTATAGAACACGTGTTACTCATGGTATGTGTGTCAGAAGTTATGATTTTGGCTCGCATACTATATATTGTCAAATTCAGTGAGTTGATAAAGAAAGTTTCAACTATTAAATAGATAAATTTCGATCAGGTGATAGTAGTAATACTGAGTAAAAATAATTTCACTGATACAAACAAAGTGACAATAGATACTGTCTATAGCCTTCAACATTGCCCGATGTTAGGACTCTTGTCTCTATAGAGAAGTCTCTGAGAAAACGAGAGTCGCAACATCTGGATGTATTGTAAGAAGACAATTGACACTAAGTATGAATATAAATATAACTATACACATATACACACACACACACATATACATGTTTATATGTTTATACTATACATACATATATATATGTGTGTGTTTGTGTGTGTGTATTCTAAGAAGACGCTCAACAGCAATTATGAATATATATATAGACATAATATATATATAAATTTATATATGTATGCATATACATATGTGTCTGTGTGTGTGTTAATCTATGTATATATATATATATATATATATATATATATATATATATATATATATATATATATATATATAAATTTGTAGATGTATACATACGTATGTTTATTTAGGCAGATACATATAAAATATATAGAGACGTAAGACATATAGCTATATGTCTACATAAATATATAAATGTATATATACATATATATATACATATATACATATATATATACATACATATATACATACATATACATACATATATAATATATATACATACATATATACATATATGTATGTATGTATATATATATATATATATATATATATATATATACTCACACATATTATAAATGAATAATCATGTGAAATAACGACAATAAGAATAACAAGCTCTATGGAATAATAATAATAATAAGAAGAAGAAGAAGAAGAAGAAGAAGAAGAAGAAGAAGTAGAAGAAAAAGAAGAAGAAGAAGAAGAAAAAGAAGAAGAAGAAGAAGAACAACAACAACAACAACAACAACAACAAATACAACAACAGCAAACAACAACAACAAGAATACCATCAACAAAAGCAACAAGATATATTAAGTAAAGAAATGGATAAATCGATGTTTTGATCTGGAGATGGAAAAAATAAAACAAATATGAACATTTTCAGACATAGAATAAAAAAAATCCAAGAAACAAAATGAAAAATAGTACTAGCTGATTCTTTATTTGAATCTGACATTTCAAGATGTTTTTCGATTGAGATGCGACGAACAACGATATAAGCTAAGCTGACAAGCACACGTACACACATACGTACGTACATTCATCCATCCAGCCAGCCCGCCAGCCATATACTCATCAATCCATATATATGTATATATATATAAATATACATACACACACACACACACACACACACACATATATATATATATATATAACGTAATTCATCAGAATTGAACACAAAGTGAATATTCTTGGGGGATTCATGGTGAGGGCGTAGTTATTTTGTTTCTAGCTGCTGCTTTTGACCTTTCTAGTAATCGATAACAGAAACAAATATTAAAAAGAAATATCAATACGATACTATAAGGGGTTTCGGTTCCGTTGCAATAAGCAATTTGGTTGGTTCAAGTATTTATTTCTCTAGTGTAGACTGTCTGATTGTCATGACTATACATATACATGTATATATATATATATATATATATATATATATATATATATATATAACAATTAGAAAATGGAGGATAATATGCTGAACCCAACTACTTGCAGACGGTGTATCCCGTTGAATTCATTAATTTAATTCATAGCAAAAGTGACAAGAAAAGAAAGAAAAAGAAAGAAAGAACCAAATCACAGGTGTCTATGGTAGACTATGTTATTTTGCCAACCTGGTTTACATATAGAAGTACAAAGTACATAAGGAATTAGAGGATGAACAGAAGTTTAATCTTACAGCTGTTTCGGCCTAGCTTTAGCAAGCTCCATTCTATCCGAATATTCCTTTCCGGAGTGATTATCGGATGACATTTTGAAATGGGGTTACATGCCCGAACCGCTAGGCCTCTTCAGAGATTCACAAAGGGTTTCATACAAATGTTGGGCAAGAGGTAAAAACAGAGGTCTGGTAGAGACCAGAAGAAAAACATCAGCAAAAATAAGATAGAAATAAAAATAAAAAATAGAATTAAAATCAAAATCAAAATAAAAATAAAAATAAGTGTGTGTGTGTGTGTGTGTGTGTGTGTGTGTGTGTGTGTGTGTGTGTGTGTGTGTGTGTGTGTGTGTGTGTGTGTTTGAGTGTGTGTGTATCTATAGGAAGGGGTACCCAAAAGAAACAGGAATTTTGCAATATCATTTTATTCACTTAATTTTATATGTTTTACACTTTTATCGCTTTGAAAGTATTCTCCATTTGAAGAAATGCATCGGTCCAGACGCATTTTCCACTATTCGAAGCCGTGCTGGAACGCTTGCGAAATGAATCTTTTAACACCTCCATCGTTCTTCGATTCACCTCTTCCACATCTTCAAATTTCGTAGCACCAGATTTTATCATCAGTTATAACCTTCGAAAAAAGGTCCGGATCAGCTGCCAACTTCTCTTTCAGTTCACGATACGCATTCAGTTGTGACTGCTTTTGATCTTCTTTGAGGAAGTGAGACATAAGTTTTGCTGCAACACTTTTCATTCGCAATTCCTCGCTCAAAATTAGTTTGGCCGGAGCTCCCGGATACAGTCATATCAACAAGCTCAGGGATTGTTCTGTGACTTTCCTCGAAGATTATTGCATGAATTTTCATGATGTTTTCATTCGTTCGGGAGGTCGGCGGTTGTTCTGAACGAGGTTGGTCTTCAAGTAGCAAGCTACCATTCTTAAAATGTGGAAACCATTCGTAAACCTGTTTTGCTCATGGCAGCGTTTTTGTAAGTTGTTTGAAGCATAACAACTATTTCGGCGACCATTTTCCCCAGCAGTAAACAAAATTTCACGGAAGCACGCTGTCCCTTCGTTTCAGCCATCGCTAAAATCGACGAACAGGAGAGAAGCACTGCAAAAGAATGACACATCACGTGACAGTACGACTGCAGCTGACGACTCCGGTCGGCAGACTGATACTTGATGGTCGCATCGAGTGGATTCTAGCGGCGGAATCCTGAACTACAAAGGGCTTGTCCCACAGAGAACGTTTCCGGTTACTTTTGGGTACCCCATGAAAAAAAAGAAAGAACTTGTTTCACCAGAATCTTGATGTAAAACCGTCTGCTGAAACAAATATTTGTGAGTGTTATTTTGCCAATAAAGAACAACACAAGAGTCCTCTTTGTTCTTGTTTAATTAATTGATTTGCAAAGTCTTTCGCTACGCGTCGGTAACCATTCAAATTACTTGTTTTGTTTTTTTTCTTTCATGGATTTCAGGTCTTTATTTTTAACGTGTGAGCAGTATCGTATTCTTGCTGCGAATATGTGTGTGTACATGTGTGTATTTGTGTGTGTGTGTGTATATGTGTGTGTATGTATGCGCGCGCGTGAGCATGTGTTTCTGTGTTCGTCTGTGTGTGTATATTTGTGATAGCGATTCTTTATGGCGATGAATTACTGCAAAAGTGTGTAGTTTGTGTAAACGGTTTTATCATTTCCATGTTTATTCTTTATTTGTACTTTCAGCTAAACAGATAACAGCTTTCAGATTCGTTGCATTGGTGCCTCTCTGTTTTCATTTGTTGTATTGTTGTTGTACTAATAGTCTGTATCCATCTCCAAATCCATTTAAACGTATTTCTGTACACGGTACACGGTACACGCCAAGCTATCTGTTCATCTGTCCATACACGCAAAGAAACTAATAGCTATACGTGCATGTACGTGTAGTCACGAAGATATATAAGCACACAGATACACATGCACACATATATATATACGTGTGTGCGTGCGTGCGTGCGTGCATGTGTGTGTGTGTGTGTGTGTGTGTGTGTGTGTGTGTGTGTGTGTGTGTGTGTGTGTGTGTGTGTGTGTGTGTGTAAACAAAATGTATTTGTCATTCTTGTGAGTTTATCACTTCTGCAACGGTGTTCGCCTTGCCCCAATATATATTGTTTTTAATACAGCATGTCTACGAAGCGATATTGCCTGCGACTTAAGCCACAGTAAAATTCATTCCAACGGTGTATATACTTAGTTAATTATATTCAGTTAATTAGACAGCATAATTAGTTCATTAACTAACTAATTATACTGTATAATGTACTGTTAAATTGGAAAAAAATTTATGGTATTTTTTGTAATTTACATTCCCCAAAATATTCATAATCCAGCGAAGCGAAAGTGGATTTAACCATCAGAAGAATTACAGTGGTGCCTCTTACCTGAGAGCTCTTACGGTACCTGCATTGATAATTTATCCCTATATACTCATCCTGTATGTGCATGAATGCCTCTGTGTGTTTGTGTGTGTGGTGCGTGTATATGTGCGTGCATATGTGCGTGCGTGTGTGTGCGTGTGAGCGTGTGTGTATGTGTGTGTCAGTGTGTGTACGTGCATATTTGTGTGTTTGTGTGTGTGTGAATATGTGTGTCTTAAAACGATTGATTCGTTTACGATGAAGTTGGAGTGGCTACAGAGCAAGAAACACTACAACTTAAAATAGATACTATGAATTACATGATACTGCTTTTTTATTATTATTATTTCAGCATTATATCCTTTCCATGTCATTATTATTTTCGCTCTCATAGAGAAAAGGAGAAAGTTGAACTGCTAGAATATGTACTGGTCCTAAATTAAGGATTTTCTAAAACGTTATTGTTTGGTGCTCATTTTCCAAAATCCTCCGGGAATAAATTATTACATATGTTATTATTAGTCTCTTAAATCATTCAATATCTCCCAGTAATTCAACTATTGCATAGAAGCAAACTTATTTGGATGTAATCATTGGGGTGTTTTAGTTAAGTAGTCACCTGGACAACAGGAGACCATATCAGGCAGTAATAATCTAGATTACTATGAAGAAATGTTCTCTATGGGATGGATTATAACTTATCCTGTTCAAATGTTCTGTCCTGTTAGTCTACTGTACATTAAATCTATTTTCATAAAGAACGCTTAAGGCGGCGCATCATTCCTCATTTTATTGTGTTGTCCGGTAAGTTCGTGCCGATTTTTAAAGGAAAGAAAAAGGTCAATAAATACTTGCCGTTACATTTTTAATCAACCAAATATGAACCATTTTGTTGCACAATGCGTCTCCATCTTTCCTTTAACTTGAAAATACCCTCTTCCCAGAATTGAGATGGTTTCATGGCAAATAAGTCGAAAGGTAAGCTACTATAAATCGGCACGAACTTTCCGGACAACCCAGTACTTTCCACTGAATTATATGGCAGCGTGTTAAAATGCACACACGGAGACTGTTAACGAATTGTTTGAAATTTTCTAGCAATCAATTGCATATAACGTTAATCTGTTCAAATATGTATTTACTTCACGAGATCCTTCTACATATTTTTGATATAACGGAATACTTTTCAATTGGTTGTAAACATTAGTATCACTAGCATTATTAATTTAGTGTAGATAGTCTCTTAATTAAGTATTTATGAGAGAGTAACCTAAAGCGGTTCTCTGATACTAATGACTATGGGCTGTTCGTTACTCATATAGGTTCAGTTGGCTTCCACAAATTAACTTTTCAGTCGTACAAGGTTCGTCGACCCATCTTCAAGTTTTCTAAGATCACATTGATTGTGGTATAGTAAACCCGTGATAAACTTAGCAAGGTCAAAGATCTTGATAATATGTGACGTACCACATCAGTGGTTAATTAGCTATGCTGTTGTTGTAACTACTAGTCGTTATGATTCAGCAAATGTTTTAGTTGACGTTTACTTGGATGAAAAGCTTGGTCAGTGTCAACGAGAAAGCCGGAGTCCTCTGAAAGGTCAATCAATTTCTCTCAAATACTTTGTGGCTTTTATAATATTTCAAGTACGAGTGACAGATCTGATATCTAAGATTTTTTTCTGCTTCTCTTATGTTATAGAATTTCTTATGTCTGCCTCAAAGTGCACATGTAAGGAAGCTTTAGAATTATATACGAAGTGATTTCTTGAAAACCTAGGGAACCATCAGATTCTATTGTTAAGTTTATGATCATTTTATCCATATCACGTTAACGCTTTTTCTAGTGTTCTATTTAAAATTAGCCGTTATCATCTCTCCATGTAGAGTTGTAGTGTTGAACAACTTAGCTTACTCAACTATATACAGGATTCACGATGTAGTAGAGAAAACATTGATCATTCGCCATTTAACATACTTTGGTATAATCAGCAGCAACTAAGTAATTAACATCAAAGACATTTCCATTATGTGACGCTGCGACTCTGTTTGCTTCGCAGATATGTAGAAAACACTATGGTTAGCTTTTATGTTTAAATAGAATCCTAGTTAATTGCATTTCGCATATGTATTTATAGAAACATTTACATATGTATATGTTTGCATAAGTATATATGCACATATAAACACGCTCACACATGTGTCCTGGTGAGTCGCAACAAATACGCGAGGCATTCTAGCCAACTTTAAATATTTAAGAAGTTCGATTTCTTTACTGACATTTTCAGGGTTTTCCTTCATATACCCTTTTCCCACCTCTACTTCTTTTTCCCATATAGCAATCGCCGATAACTTCTATGTCCGTAGTCAGTGAATGCGAGATGAGAGTTGTGAGGGGCGATGGCTGTCAGTGAGTCGATTGATATGAATTTCCTCGTAAAATGTCAAAATTCAGCCACAAATATGTATATTGAAGAGAATGCAGAGGTAAACAACAACAGTAGTTTAAAAAAAAACAGGAAAATAGCTATTATAAATGAACGAATAAGAGAAACTTGATGACGTATATCATGAAAGTTTGAGTAAAAGAAAAGTGCATTTTATATATAAGTGAAAATCTAGGATGAAAAGTTTGCATTCAAATGAAAGCTAAAGCAAACATGAAACATTTTAAAACGTTTATTAATTATAAAAATGATTTTGTTCTACTCAAGCAAAAGTTAATATTTTAAAAATTAATATTAGTTATAAACAAAAATATTTCTGTTTATAAATTTTTTTAAATAATCCCGAGACAAATAACAACGATATTCCGAATGAATGTATAAACAGAAGTATTTAATTAATTATTAGTTTAAAAATAAAACACCAAAAACAATTACTTCTATTTCTGAATTTCTAATCACAAAATTAATTAATGGAATATAAAACTACAGACATTAAAGCATCAGACTGTAGGTGAAAGTTCTGTTTTGAAAATTTTAAAGTGCTGTAGTAAATATTAAAAAAAAAAGTAAGAAGAATTACATCTACTGAGTTAAATAGCAGCAATTTTTAAAAAATATTTTGGCAGCGTATTAGGGCGGTTGCTTCTCAACCGTATGGTCATGGATTCACTTCCACTGCGTGGTCCCATGGGCAATTGTTTTCTATAGCCTCTGACTGACCAAAGCCTTGTAAGCGGATTTAATAGACAGAAATTGAATCCCATCGTGTGTGTGTGTGTGTCCCACTGCGGCTCAACAAACGGTTTTGGTGTGATTACGTCCTCGTACGTTAGCGGTTCCGCAATAGAGAACGATAGAATAAGTACCACGCCTTAAAAAAGAAAATCCTGGGGTCGATCTGTTCGACTAAAACCCTCGACGGTGGCGTCCAAGCATGGTCGCAGTCAAATATGACTGAAAGAAGTAAAAGATATATAATAATAACTGATTACAATATATTGGTTGGTTAGCTGATTGATTTCTCCAGTCATGCCTTACATTGTAAAGAGAAAGTAGAAGAGAGAAACATAAGAGCGATGCAGGGAGTTAGCATAAGATATACAGGATAAATGTACACACTTGGTTTGGTGGCAGGCAATGATTAAAAAAACGCTACACATACGCACACGGTGAGAGAGATAATCATAGACACAGAAGTAGAGGGAATGGAGAGTAAATGACAGAGTAGTTAGAGAAGAATAAATGCGGGTCAGTTCATAATGAAGTGTAAAAGATATGGTTGAAATAAAGGTTACAAAAACAAAGTAGAGAGAGAGAGAGATAGATAGAGAGAGAGAGAGAGAGAGAGAGAGAGTAAAAGGGAAAGAGGAGAGAGAGAGATAACATGGGGAAGGTGATAGGTGGCAAAGTGAGAAAGAAAAAAGAGTAGGGCTAGTGATAGGTATATGTGAGAGAGAGAATAAGGGATCTAGAGAGAGGTCAATTAGAAACATATAGAAAAATGAAAGCAATCATATTTGTAAATTAAGTTGAAAAATAAATAGAAACCGTGTAATAAAGACGAGAATCATCAATTAATTGTAAACAGTTCCAAGTGTAAGTCAATATTGTGCTATAAAGACAAATAAACATAACATGTTTGAATTAAATTTAAACAGAGAAAATATGTTCGTATTAATATAAAGTGACAATAAATACAGACACGTTCAAAAATATGTGTGTGTGTATATAAAGAGGTACAGAAATATATATAAATGAATACACTAATACAGTTATATGCATATGCACTCTTAAACATATACTAGTATACATACATAGACATATATATTAGCACACACACACACATATATATATACATACACACGCATGCACACATGTGCTGAAGGCACGTTGCTCAGTGGTTACAACGTCGGGCTCACGATCACGAGGTAGTGAGTTCGATTCCCGGACCGGGATGAGTATTGTGTTCTTGAGTAAAACACTTTATTTCACATTGCACCGGTTCGTTCAGCTGTAGAAATGAATTGTGACGTCACTGCTGCCAAGCCGTATCGGCCTTTGCCTTTCTTTCCCTTGGATGACATCAGTGGTGTAAAGAGGGGAGGCTAAGAATGCATGGGCGACTGCTGGTCTTCCATAAACAAATTTGCCCTAACTTGTGCCTCGGCGGGTAACTTTCTAGGTAGAAAATCCCAAGGTTATTATTGACCGAAGGGGGTTTTACACTTTATATATATACATATTTCTTCTAAATATTAGCATTCCTTTCATCGCTTTTTATAAGCAAGCAATTTTATAGAAGTTAAATTATAATTACTGTATGCATGCAATATTTCTTGTCATTACCTGATAGTGACAAAAGTATGCTTCCAAAGTTACCCTCATATGAAGGGTAACACTCTAGTATCAATTATCGATTTCAAATTTGGACACAATGCCAGCAATTTCGAGTGAGGAGATAAGTCGATTACATCGCTCCCAGTATTCAATACTGGTAATTATTTTTTAGACCTCCTAAAGGATTAAAGGCAAAATCGACCTCGGCTTTACTCTAGCATTGATTATTAAAGCAAACCACTAAAGAATTTATTGAGAATACGAAGGCATATATCAACAATCTCATGTATAATGAAGCACAATGTGTATCACACTCCAGTTATGCCAGAAGAAAGACACTAAAGCTACAAACAAGGTAGGTGTGAGTGACAGAGATGTTACATTCAGGTGAACATTAGTAAGAGATTTTGTTTTGAATTCGATGGTATTTTAATCAAAACGGAACTGCAATATTTCTATATTTCAAAAAACGCTGCACAAGTTATATCTGCACTGAATGATAAAACATTGAATGATTTCTATAATAGAGGAAAGAACAATCCAGATAACCTGCTTGTTGATCATAATGATGTTGATCATAACGAAAATATAGAAAACACAACGAGTGGAGGAAGTGCGGTAAACTATAATGTCTCTCAAGTGGATAAGAAAAATAAAAGCTCGTAACCCAGTAAAATAAGTGGGAAAAAACAGATAATGATAACAATATAAGTAATAACATTAACAATAACCCAGAAAAATAGAATACTTATATGAACACAAATTAAATATGAATACTAATATCAAGACAAATAAGAAACAGAGTATCCTAGAAAAAACCTGTAATAAACAAAATGGATATAATCCTATTGACGGAAAAAAATTAGGCACAGCATTATTAAAAAGGAAGCTGAAAAGAAAAGTCGTGATGGTAAATTTAAAAACCACTACCCGTTAAAAAATTTTTGCAAGCAAAAAAGTTTAAAATATAGATGTGATGTAGAATCTGAGGTACAAAATTACTATATAGGTCCACTGAAATTACATGAAGAGAAGAATATCTAACCATGAAATCACCTTTAAAGGCAAGAATAAAATAGCTAACACCAGCTTAAGCAGATTAACATGAGAGATAAAAGATAAAAACAAGGGAAGTAATTAGCCGAGCAAAATCTTATACCCACACATAAGGGGACCATCAGGAACTGCTCGGGGGAGCAGGTTATTGTAGCCATCCTGCACACTTTCTTTTCGTTACTGCAAATAGCAGCCACAGTCCCGTATTGCCTTCGTAGGCAGATATGAACTATGGAGAGGCACTCTTATTGCAGATAATTTTCTGTTTCGCCAGGGGAAGGGTATTGTGGCTTTGTTTCTGTGCGATTGATGCACTTACTGATGAAAATCATTTCCTCGTCTGGAAGTGCCATGACACTAGGTCGGATATAATATCTTTCTGATATTTTTTAATGGCCTCCGCTTTCTCTTACAGTGAATGAGTGATCCACTTATTTGTAATATTTGCAGAGGATATTTTTTACCTTTGAGTATGTTTCATCATTAGTGTTTCTATCTTTGTACAAAGTATTACCGTTGTCTTCCTTGTTGACACTGTTGTAGTAGTCAGCGGCAGTGTTGATGTCGTTACTGCTGTTGATTCTTATACTATCATTATTGTTGCTATGGGTTTCGTTATTGTTGTTGTTTACGATTTCATAATTAGTGCACAAAATGCACTTTGTAATCGTCAATGCAGGCATAATCAAGACACATAAAAATGAACAGAATATCAACATACCAGACGAGCAACAAATGTATCCAACATAGTACATAGAGTTGGTCACCCGTATATATCTATTTAAGAAGCGAGATTTTCGAATTGCATCTTGGTACACATGTATATGCAATTCGAAAAGTCCGCCTTTTACATAGATATATACAAGTGAACAACTCTATGTACTATGCTGGACGCATTTGGTATTCGTCTGGTATGTTGATTTTTTCGTTCATTTTTATGTGCCATGATTATGCCTGCACTGACGATTACAAAGTCCATTTTGTGCACTAATAATGAAATCATATGATCTGCAGCTGAATCTGTTTTTAAGGAGCTCGCTTCGAGAGTTGCATTTCCTTCGCGTTCGGTACACTGTATTTATTATGGTAGTTTTTGACTTTTAGAGTCTCTCATAA
>NC_142934.1:66993988-67011488 GCF_046866305.1 Octopus bimaculoides | reverse complement strand
CTCTTATCTAATAAATCCACCCGCCGAAAGATTAAGTGCCACTGTTATCATGGGAGCATTTATTCATTTATTTGATTGATTGCTTTAGTTTCCACTCTGGCATCACAAGGATTACTGAAGCTAGAAAGTCTGAATGGTTTATCAGTTAATATTACGCAAAATACTTTCCTTTTTCTCTAATTCTTTGACATTTTCTTTTTGTAACATGTTAGTTCAATATTATTTACACAGTTCTCCTCTGTGCAATGAATATGCCAGATGCTGTGCAAGCTTTAAATTAGCAAAACTTGAAATAAGTTAAAAGATAAACGAAATGCAATATAAATATGTATACATAGCTAAGCCACAATACGGCTTCTTTTAGATATTGGTGATTTAGATAATTGTGAGTGCAAAATACATTAAAATACTGACCGTCTAAGAGAAGAAATATTTCTCCTTCCTCGTGAGGCTGTGTAGCAAGTAACTTACTTCCCAACTACATGGTTTCGGGTTCAGTCCCACTTCACGGCACCTTGGGGAACTGTACTCTACTGTAGCATGGACCGACCTACTCACCCCCACCTCCTCCTTTTTTATATACTCAATTTCTTTTCTTCTTAGGGTCTACTTATAGGAATTTAGTGTTCTTCCTTTTCCTTGTACGTGTGGTTTTGACTTCTTGGAACGGTTCTGTAACCTAAAAAGTGTCATATAACTAATCCATCAGTATTTCTATTCTTGTTTTTCCTTTTCTATGACTTTTTCCTTAAGTTGATTTCTATGTCTTCTATCCATTCCACTTCTGTTTCTTACACCTTACATCATTCTTCCTATGTATGTTACAATTTCTCCTTCTTAGTATTGCTTGCCATTTTTAACATTCTTACATATACCTTATCACCGATTCTAAAGAATTTTGGCATGTCTTTACTAGCACGTATTTTTTTCTTCACTAGTAACAATTTATCGAATACTGACTTCACCATTCTGGCAAATATTAATTCTGCTGGCGAAAATCCTTGTGATGCATTTGGGTTCGGAGTAATCCTGTATACCCTTAAGAATTGTTGGATCACGTCTTCATCTGTGGTTTCCTTATTAGCTTTCATTAAAGCTTTTTTAAAAGTGTTCACGAACCGTTCGGCCTTTCATTCGATCTAGGGTGAAACGGTTCAATAGTTTTATGTTCTAAAGTGAACATCTCGCAGAATTTTTTTTAACTCACAAGATACAAACTGTGTTCTGTCAGAAACAATTATATCCGGTACACCAAATCTTGCGAACAGCTCGTGTAAGAAGTTTATTACCGTATGTGCGGTTGGTCGTTTACACCTTGCGGTCTCAGGCCATTTTCTGTAGCTATCCACCACTATTAAGTAATAATATCCAATTACCGGCTCTGCAAAATCGATATGCAATTGGGGCCATGGTATTTTCACTTCCAGTCAAGGTTCACATGTTGTAGCTGGTAGTTTCGCTGATAGCGCACATCTTCGCAGCCGTTTACAAGGTTTTCAATTTCCTTGTCTTTGCATTCGAAACTTTACATCAACGCTTTCATTCTAGAGATTCCTGGGTGTCCAACATGGAACTCTTTTAGCATTCTCTTCTGCAATGTCTGTGATATGACCACTCTCTGAGCGTACATTAGTACACCATCACATATAGAGTACACGCTCACATTTTGGCGATTCTTTGCATCAGACTTTTCTTCATGTCCTTTTGTCGACCACTCTTTTTTTTTGTTCCATTAATAAATTTGTCATGTCTCACGTTTCTTTTTATTTCTTTCAAAGTTATTGGTAGTTCACGCACGATGTTCCACTTCACTGGTTTTGTTTCCGCTTCCGCTCTTAGCGCTGCTATTACGGTGTACTCCAGTGGTTCGTTATTTCTCGGAATTAACCTACACAAACCATCGGTATGCTCCAACACTTTTCATTTATGATTGTGATATCACTTCCTGTGTCTAATTGCATTTGACTCTAGTGATTTTAATTTTCACATTTACGAATTTTCTGTTTGTTGTTGTTGTTGCGACTTTTTTTGCACTGGTCTTATGTGAAAGCACACTTTCCGTTAAATTTATTCCGTGTCATGCCTTAATTTTAATATCATGTCATACTCTTCCGACAGTTTCTGCAATGTCAAATCCCGGTTTATTTCCAATTTTGCTCGAATTTTCGCTCGGATTTCTGCATCCCTTTTATCTCTACTCCAGATTCTTTCAAGTGTTTGATTTTTGCACAAAGATTTAAACATATCCAGCCTAAATCTCTCATATTCTTTGTTGACCCTGCCTGTGTAAGTAGTGAAGTCTTCATCTTCGCTTTTTTCTATGTTTAAACATTTCTATCTAGTATTAAACAGTGAGCTCTTTTCACTAGACATTTAGCACAAAATGTCAACTGTGCCGGTGAAATTTATGTCGGACGCTTATTTTGGCAATATGAAGTTACTATACTTTTCATGCTCTGCCGTCGCTTGTTTTCTTAAAACTAGACGCGTTTTCATTTCGTCCGTCCAATCCTGACATTCTTTTACAAAAATTTGTTCAAATCTTCGAAATTAACCCCCGAAGGTTATTCCTTCTTCGGGGTCATATTTGAATTCGTTATGGAATTTGCTACTTGGTCAGGCGAAAACGTATTCTCCGGTTTAGTTATCAACTTCATTAGGTGTAACATTTGCTGCTGCAAACCTTCTTGTTGTTCTCGTTCCTTGAGTTGTTGTTATTTTTGCAACTCAACTACCCCAGCTAACATGTCTTCCGCATTTTACGATTTTCGTAAGTTTGCACAAGATTTTTGATTCTCTTTTGTCGAATTATTTAATTTTTCACGTGAATTAGTTTAAACTCTGTGTGAATGTAGTTTTTTTTCACTCCGCGTAAATTTGTTTTCCCTCGTCGCCACTGTTGTAAAATGGGTTCCTCCCACTGGTGTGATGTATGACTGCCGATGTACTGTAGTTGCTGTTTTACGCTAGTAGCCACAATAATTACTAGTCATGAGATTTTGTTGTACCTCTTCGTACCAGAATAGTAATACACAAATTTCTTCTGTCTTACTATCACTGATAGCTCCACAAGACACCGACGAGAACTGTCGACTCTCAACTCTTCGACTTTTACCCTCTCTTGATGACCGGTTATTGGTCTATTTATAATGGCCGTCTCCTACCATTGTTTACCGGAAGAGATATACTGTTTCACTATACAACAACAAGAAAAGTATGTATCGTCAGAGAGGTCAGTTGCCTTGCTTATATGAATATCTCTTCAAAATTCGAAGAAAAACATAACTACAGGTGACTGCTCTGGAACATCGAGCTTTTATATCCAGATTATAAATTTACATTTATACCAATATTAATTGGTGTACATAGATTTGTAAGTAAATGTCTAAATCACAATCTGGATAAGCAGGGATTTCCAGAAAAAGAAACCAACCAGCTAACTCGCACATTACAAATACAATCTGTAAGTGGAACAGTAAAATTATGCAAGATTTTCTAAGGTTTAAAATTTGAATTTGTTTTTGCTATCTACATTCCAACGACGGAGACTTCTGTCTTTGTTAAACAGCAGCTCCTTCAACAGAAGAAGATATCAAACAATTAAAAGCACAAGAGCATATACATATTATCCTGATGTCGGCAACGAGAACGCGGCCCGGCTTTTAAGTCTATCTGCTACGTTTCATCAATTAAGGAATGATTACCCAAAGTATTTAAATTAAACACTTTCAAATTAGTCTCACAACTGCGTAAGGAGCATTTTAGGGAACGAAATGTGGTGATTGCTTCACAATAAACGCCGTTGATATATAAGTGTTGGTTTGCATATGTGTATGCTTAGTGTGACAGTGATGGTTTACTAGAATCGGTATAGACTTTACATATTTTATTTCGAACTCATTTTTCAGAACTTAAATTTCACAAGAGTCAAATTTGTGTCTGTCTGACTACAACTTGAACAAAAATTCTGAGATATTTTGTAGACATTTTAAAATTATATTCGTTCAGAAGTTAGACAGAAACTAATATTTCACTACATGTTGGTTCAATTGCTAAATACGATATGTGACATTTCTCTTTCTTTTACTTGTGTATATATGTATGTATATGTGCATGTGCAAGTGCGCATGTATAAATGTATGTTTCTATGTATCTATGTATGTATGTTATACATGTTATGTATATATATATATATATATATATATATATATATATATATATACATATATATATATATATATATGTGTGTGTGTGTGTGTGTGTGTGTGTGTGTGTGTGTCTTATATATTATGTACCTATATATACACAAATACATACATACACACATACATACATTCACACACACACACACACATATATGTGTGTGTGTGTGTGTGTGTGTATGCGTGTGTGTGCATGTGTGTGTGTGTGTATTATACATGTATATGTGTATATGCATATATATATATATATATGTGTGTGTAAGAGAGAGAGTGTGTATATGTATGTATTATGCATGTATGTATGTATATATGTATATGTATGTATGCATGTATCTACGTGTACATGATACCGGCGACTACAATTTGTAGATGATTATGGTTATTCACGTGAAATAATTTCACTTGAAATAACATATCCGATTCCATATGTATCTTGCTAAAATGCTGTCATGATATTTGGCGAGAATACTTTGACATCCTGTTGTCTTCTTGAAGTAGGCATGAAGCATAACATTTTTTATGATTTTTTTGTTTTTTTAGTCGAGGGAATTGTGATTATAAGTTATCTTTCAGAAATATATTTCATTTCACCATTCCAATATTTCATTTGAAATATGAAACATGGTTGTACAGAAGAACATTTAATATTATTGAATTATATTCACTGCACAGTAATCGATCGAATCATTCACGCCAAAAATGCCTTCGAGGAAAACAAATTCCACATATAATCTTCTTCTCTACCAACACCACCACCACTACTACTACTATTATCAGTACTACTGCAACTATTACTACTACCATCACTACTACTACCACTACTACTACCACTACTACTACTGCTGCTGCTGCTTCTATTACTAGTACCACCACTGCCGTCACCATAGATTTTAGATTTGCATCTGATTACCAACTTTATTTTATTCACCTCGGTAAGTCTCTATTGAGTTAGTTTCATGATCCGATTTTGATATTCTGTTGAAGAAAAAATCCATTGAGCCTGGTCATTCTTGATATGATTCTTCTATATATTTGTGCCTGTGTGTTAGTGTATGTGTACCTAGTCATATATAATCATTTACACGCACACACAAATACACATCCATATATGCATACACAGTCATAGACAAGCAAGATAACTAGCATCAGGTCTCGTTACAGGAGCGATAGACATTAATGTTTCGTCATCTTTATGACTTCTCAGTACCGCGTACCTGAAATTAGGCCAGATGCAAACTAAATCGTTTTCTATGACTATACGCAAAATGGTGTAATACCCATCTGTTGGTATGTCCCAACGTTTCATACAACGGAAAAATTCAGCTATAGGCACTTTCTTTGCTCGATGAATATCGGTTTTCTTGAATGTGTTCAAAGATACATTTCCGGATGAAGGAGAAAAGGGATGTTGTGAGTATAATGTATCATGTATTATGAGTATAATGAGTACAAGCGTAACATGAAGATAAATGAAATGGATCTACCCTAGAAATTTAAATCGGAGATCGAATACTTGAGTATGCAGCTAATGGTATCCTTGTCTAACGTATATCCATAAAACCAGGTAGAGACAAAAGTTTATTCGTATTTCAAGCTTACATTGCATACAAAAGTTGGTTATTCATCAAAATATATACATTACATACAAAAGGTAGTTATTCATCAAACTATATCAAAATTCATCAAAATATATCCCATCATATTTTATTGTCTGCTGCCATTGTTGAGCCAGAAACGCAATTCCGCTTATACCATTTGACTGGTTTAGACGGAAAAAACCTCCTTGCACCCATTTTCAACCTCTTTCACATTGGTGAACCTCCAAACGTGCAAGAAATGAGCCATGGCTCAGAAAAGCTGATAATCAGATATTGTAATGTTTGAACCGTAGGTAGGGGGGCGCAACACTTCCAGCACTCAAGTTCTTCACATTTGTGCTTGGTTACACTGGTAGTGTTTGATGAAGTATTGCCATGCTCTAGGAGTGCGAATATTCGATTGATCAAAGCCGAGCAGCGGGTTTTCAAAGTATCATATACTCGCTGCAGTTATTAAGCATAAAGGTTAATGTTCACATCGTGACCATCTAGGACAAGCTCAAAATGCAACACCGACTCGAAATTCCACCAATCACACAACATCACCCTCTGTTCAAACCGTCCTTGTTTCACAGTAGTTTCTGAGACCTGGCTGGAACGAAGTTACTGTTATATATTATTAAGATTACGAAAATAGATCCATCTTTCATCCCAGTCACTCGGAGCCAAAACGGGCATCTCGATGATTTCCTAACGGTTGTCTGCAAATGTTCACGCGTCGATGTGCTTGTGCATTGGTCAGTTCACGAGGAGCTTGTCGACAGCGTCTATTTATAAGGCCAAGACTATGGAGATGATGCTTGTGAAGGACCAAGTTCTGCTTGTGCTTGGGTGTTATTCAACCATTTCGATCAAGGCCTCATTTTTTACAACAGGTCTCCCTGATGTTGGCTTCTCTTCGAAGCTGGTGTCACATTCATTGAAATGTCTGAACCGGTTTTGTGCCACACGTTCGTTGACAGTTCCTGGGTCGTCACACAAATAATTTATTCTGTCGCTGTCCTTAAAGTTATGCCTTTTTTTCTCACAGGTAGTGCAAAATGGCTCTAATAGCAATTTCTTCACTATGCATTATCAAAGCTGTAAGATAAAGAGTAAACAATTCATGTTTATATTCTATGTATGAAAATAAAGAAAAAGTAATTCAGCAACGATTGGACAAGTCATATCAAATTAACGATATAACACTGTGACTATAGTCTGAGTTCATCCGACTCACTTGTCTCTCCTCTTTTCATTATTACTATTGTGTTCACACATGATTCTCGCCCCTTGAACTCCAAGACCACCGTTAAATTTCCTTATCTGTTCATGTTATCCTCACAGCTCTCAACCTGCAACTCTTCACAAGTACGTTAGTCACATCGATCTCAGCAGAGAGGACCTGAGCATAGCATAGAAGGAGCCTGGGAAAAACCTAGGAAGGGATACTGGCGCGGCCCTTTACTCCAGATCGAAGCAATAACAATAATAATAGCAATACTTTTAAAATATTTCAGTAATGATTTCTACTTTAGCAAAAAAAACAAAAACGGAAATGAGTGTGTGCAATTGATTTAATCGATCCCTAGTACTTGACTGGTTTTATTTATTCTATCGATTCTAGAAAGATAAAAAGCGAAATTGAATTTGACAGAATGCGAACAGATAAAATGTAAAGGCGTGTAATTATATTGTGCAAGGAGATATTTAGAAACCAGCGCACGACTTCTTTTGTCACTTCACTGCCTTTGAAAATTCCAACAATTGTGTACGTTTAAACCATGGCAAATAGTAATGCTCCAAAATATTAACACATTTCAGGATAAACTAGAAGAGTAGACTCGAAACGAATTTCAAGCTAAAACATAAAATTTTTTTTTTTTTTTTTTCTAACATGAAACATTAATATAAAACAAGCGGTTGTTTTAGTACAACATTTATTTGTTTTCGTAGTTGCTGAAGTAATTCTTTTTTTTTTATGTTTTTACATTCACTTTCAATTTCAAAAATAATTTGTTCGCAGATTTTTTATATATTTTCGCTTTAATATTTGCCTTTGATTTGATTCGCTTTCCGTTTTTCGATATTCTAATTTTTAGAATAAATTTCTTTTACTTTTATTTATTATTTATTTATTCATTCATTCATTCATTTAAATTTGCTTTATACTGATCAGTCGAACTGCACTGACACAGTAAGTTTGCTGGTGTATTCTCAAACATCTCTCGTGAAACAAATACGAAAAACATTAGACTTCAGATTTAAGGGTAAAAATGGAATAGCTTATAGTAAACTATTAACAAAATCAGAGGTTTGTAAAGGGAAAAACATTTTACTCAAATAGATATTTAGAAATTTAGCACCAGATTTTCCTGACAAATACACAAACACACACACACACGTGTCCTTCATTTTTTTTTTCTGGCGATGACCTAGCAATTGCAAAATACTAAATTGATAAATACAATTCAAATAAATAAATGAGAAGGAGGAAAGAATCAAGGAAAGAGATGAATATTGGCCAATTATGTATTCTGCAATGACCTATAATTCATGTTCTGATATAAATTTATTTGTCTGGGACCTCACATTGATATTCATTTAGACCAGAGTTATAGTGTGCGATTTGAGAATTTCCCTTTTTTCTCTGATATAGAGATTTATAAAGTTTCAAAAAACTTTGAGTCTCTGATATTCGCCTTCTACCATGCAAAATATCCTATGTGAAGATATTCCCATAAGATATTCCCTACAGTCTTTCAAAGTTACTTTCTGTGCATGCCAGAACATTTAGAACATTTGACGCAAGGCATCAAAACAGTGCTATGCATTTTCTAGTATAGTACTTGATATTGACTATAGCAGACTATATCCAGACATACAGATACATCCGTCCTTTAATTCTGATGAAATAGAGAGCAGCTAGCATCATTGACCATTCTGGTACACACTACGAGAATTTGTTTGATGTAAATAGCAAAAACATCCTTCTTCAAGCGAAAGATAAGTTAATCAAATCTGCCAGCGGTGTAACATTTACGCACACACACACATACCTATATATACATATGTGTATGTATGTATACTCATCTTTTATTTTTTTATTATTTACCAAGGCCTATTCTCCATAGGAAGGGCAACCACAAGACACACACCAGGCATTCTATTCATTTCTCACCTCAAAGAGGCGAACCTTGTCTTATACTCGGGTCAAAGCATAGAAAGCAATCTCCGATATCAGCAGCGGGGCCCGACAGCATATGCTGGTTTACCGTCGACGCATCATGCTGGTTGCGTACCCCTTTGAGCAACATCAATTCACTCATCCGTCCACAAAAACACTTTAAGCTTTCCTATTCATTAATAAACTCTCTTGTCTCTCTCATTCCAGCACTTCTTCTCACCACCAAAGCTTTCCTCACCTCATCCATCCAGCCAAATCGAGGTCTGCTTCTGGTTCTGCTGCCTAACACTTCTGCATTCATCAGCCTCCTTACCATCCTCTCTTCATCCATCCTCTTCATATGACCAAACCACTTCATCATTCGTCTATCCATTCTGGTACATTTTCTCTCATTCTTGCTTGCCTCATATGTATACACACAGACACAGAGGCATATATATATATATATATAAACAATATATGAGTATATGCATATATATGTACATGTATGTATATACGTTCATCTACATGTACATATAGATACATAACTGGGTACATGACGTGGCAAAAGAACAAGGACAAAATGGTAAACAAGGGGCAACAAACAAGCAGGCCACATAGAAACATCCCCTTCATCAGCTGCCACCATTAAAACTCCGGCGTTTCGAAGAATTAAGGCAGTACGCATCGTTAAAATGGTTCTTCCCACGAACACAAATTAAATTGTTTTCGTGGAGGGTAGTGGCGGACGGAAAACAAGACAGGAAAACGAAACGGTGAAATAAACAAACAAAAAGGCTGTACAGCCAGACGTGAAGTGTGTATGTCTTGAACACTGTGAAGCACGTACAGGAGGGGCAAAGAAGTACGTGCGAGCTTGGTGATTCCAAGAACGAAAAGAAATAGCAGCCGGACACACGTGACCAAGGTTGTGTGAAGAGAAAGAGTAGCAGAGGGAAAAGAAGGGGAGGAAGTAGAATAAAAGTGAGCAACGAGAGGTAGAGAGAGAGAGAGAGTAGTAGTAGTAACGGTGAGAGGCGAAGGACGAGTAACAACAGATAGAGAGAGAGAGAGAAGTAGTGACAGGTAGAGGCGAAGAACAGTAGAGGGAAGAATGAGAGGGGGAGATAGAAATAGAGAGAGTCACGTATGTATATATATATATATATATATATATATATATATATATATATATATATATATATATACATATAGATATGCAGGGCAGGGAATCGTCAATTAGTAATAAAATTAATAATTAACAATTTTGCCGGGTAGCTCAGTATGAAAAAACCTTTTCGGTAAAAAACATTTATAATCATAAATATATAGGGATTGACAGTAACCTGCTTCTCCAACATACTGAGAATTCAGAAATAGCAGTCAAAGAACTACTGATTTCAAAACTACAAATTATTACTCCAGATTGATAGCGATATTTTTGATACACACAGAACAAAAAACAGTAGAGAAGAGTAAAAAAACCACTTGCCTTTAGTTAATTTAGTACGATCGTTTCACAGTTAAGAGTAAAGAATACTCTATTCTGATCTTCAGCTAAATATTCTAATAAATTTGTTAATGTCTAAATAACTCACGTTAATTTTGACGTTAATATATATACATAGGTAGGTAAAGAGTAAAAAGTAAAGACTCCTTTCGGAGATCAATGACCATGGGATTTCACCTAGAAATTTACCTTTCTAGGCACAAGTCAGGGCAATTTTTCTTATGGAACACTAGCAGTCGTCCATTCATATTAGCGTCTCTTGTCCACGGCGCCGATGTTATCCAAGGGCGGGCAAAGCCCGATACAGTTTGGCAACAGGACTCTGCACCATGCTACACAAACACGAGAACCCATCTATGGCTGTCATACAACTTCTGCGACCACATCACTCCTAACATCTGGCCACCTTGATTATTATGTGTGGGGTGCAGTTGAGCGAGAGATCACCAAAACTCCTTGTAACACCAAAGGTGAACTGAAGGCACGGATTATGGCAGCATTTATCAAGTTAAACAAGGAAACCTCCAGAAGAATTGCAGGTGATTCCGAAGTCGTCATAAGTCCATGGTTGAAGCCAATTCCGATTTTTTTAAATAAATTTATTTTTTAGTATTTCAAGATATTTGTATGTAATTTTGGTAAATATATGTTAAAATGAGACGTCAGTGTTATTTTTATTTTTGTGTAAATTAGACCACAGTTTATTTACCGCATCCTCTCTCTGTGTGTGTATGTATTTTAATAAGCCAGAAAAACGGAAAAAAGGGAATAGGTGAAGTGCCTATAGATTCTATAGGTTTCGCCTCTCCTTTTTCACATCGATAAGATTAAATTATGTATTTTACATTTACAGGCCACCACCTGTATGGAACATGTAGACAGAGAGATAATCAGGAATCGAAACTAGATCACTAGCACGATTTAATTAGATCTTTTCGAAATGAATAGAACACTAATGACTCAATACCAATTTGCTGGTAAACGAACTAAGCTATTAAATGATAATTACCAGTGACTCAGAATAACGTTTGTGGCGTAAAACAAGAAACTTGGTCCTCACTATATAGTCTACATCGTGTATTTAATTACAGAACGCAACAATATGTACCGCATATGCCTACAGTTATAAAGTTTTCATTTTTTTAAATTTTTTTGTGTGATCACAATGTACTAGAAAGGTCGGGTATCACGTATGTAGTTTCCTATTTTCTATTCTATGTAGGTTTAAAGCCATGAATGATCTATCAGAGTGGATAGGACGTTCATGGGAGTTGGTTGCAAGGTGTACGTTGAAACTGGATCGTGACTGGACTCACCCTAACTGACTCTATGCGCTATGACAATCACTACAGACATTGCTATACACACAAATACGAGGCTGTCTAATGAACACAAAAACCACAACATATTTTTAAAGTGCATTTCGTTCCGACCAATTTATAATACATCAAATTTTCTCGTTATCCTTTCCCAAACATAATTATCTTCATTTTCCGAAACATAATTATCTGCATTTTCTCGTTATCCTTTCCCAAACATAATTATCTTCATGTAGGTCAGAAGGCACGTTTCAAATAGTCGACCATCAGAGAAGCTGCTAACAGATTTTTGGTTCTACTGAAGTGAATGTTAAGATAGCTGCAAAGCTATCTTAATTAGGAGGTCCACCATAGAAATCTTTCCAGTTCAATTACCTGATTTTTCATCCATTAGTGAATCAGTTTCTCAAGTCTCAGAACTCAGCTCGCTTTTGTTTCAGTTTTCGTAGAATATCCCTTCAGCGTCTACAAAAAGGAGTTGATGACTTGATACTGTTTGCACTTGTAAGACTATCAAGAGAAAGAGATGCAGCAGCACTTAGTGTAAGCTGAAATTCTAATAAGTTGAAAAACTGGGTTGGCGATTTGAATTTGCTATTAGAGACGTAGTTTAATACAAAGGTTTTGTCACAGAGAAGTTCATCAAAACTTACCTTGCATTTTAAGGATTTTAAGTTGTCTATAAAAGACAGCTTCAGAGCATGGGTGTAAATATAGGCAGAAAATTAGAGTAGATAAAATATATCCTCATAGTATGTTACAGACCTGTAGTACGTCTTGAAGCACTGTACAGAATCGTAGAAAAACATGTCACAGAGATAATGAAAGCCCATCGCCTCCGAATCCTAGCTTCAGAGAACTGCGAGTACATCTCTCTAACCAAAATAAATGTCCAGCATAACATAATCAACCAACAACACCTCAGTTTTAAAGAAGAGCGTCTGAGTCCATTGAAGCTAACAGAGTTAATACCGCGAAAAGTAAATTGCCATTAACAGCTTACATTATGTGTGCTAGTTAGCTGGTACATTAGTGTTGTATGAAATGCAAATAAACACAACTCATCAGCACTCACAGCAAATACTACAAGGCAGTATTAAAAATGCCTTTGTACGTGAGCTAATTCTTTCGCCTCTGCACAAGTTCACTCACCAATTTCTACCAGTAGCATACTATATACAGAAGCTTTTCAACTTTACACACAGAATCTGGAGCAAATTTCTAGACGCTGCTCTGAGAACCATTGTGAGTAATGGAATATCGAATTTCGAAGTATAGACAACACTTGTCATTATTTGAAATAATATTTCATGGAAATATTTGAGTACGATTCACCAACACATGTTGTTTATTAGTTCCAGGTCAGCTTCTGTAGGACATACTTTGATACGGTAGCTAACTCGTATTCCTTTCAAAACAGTATGCATGTATACTTGTATGTGTACGTATATATGCATGCATACGTATACTTATTCTTACAGAGAGAGGGTGAGTGAGAGACAGACAGACAGAAAGAGAGTGAGAGAGATAAAAAGACAGACAGACAAAGATGGGGAGAATTAAAGTATCAACTGTGACCATACTTTTTTGAAATGATAGTATAATTTGAGGGAGATTTAGCAGCTACATTTTGCAGATTGAACGGAACTTGGGCCAAAATTTGAAACCGTATTTTGCTGGTCGACTGAATTTATAGAGGCTCCCTAGTTAACTCGTATGGATAGGTGTGTATGTTGTCATAGATATGTTAAGATGTTCCTACATTAAGAGAAGGATCCTACTTCGTGTAAAAGTTAATCAACACAATGGCGAAACATTCTATTATTTCTAGAAAAATATGTGCTCTGTCCAAAATAAAAATTCACGTCTCCCTTTTGGTTTCCAAACTTATTTAGTACTACGACGAATGGAACGCTACCCTGCCCGGTATGTATTAAATATTGCAGACAAACCTCACTCATATCACATTATTTTTCAGGTATTTTTCTTTCGATAAAATCAGTACCATTAGCATATTTTGGTCCATTCGTGGATTATGACAACTCATATACAAATTTGTGATAAAAATCATTTTTTTCCTAAATAATTCAAAAGTGTAAAAAATCTAAATCTGTAAAATTGATTCATTGCAAATTGAGAATATGTACGATGTGATTTTCTATTTCTAATGGCTAAACAAATATTTTCTGGTAATATTATATAAATGTCCTTCCTCTAAAAGCGATACGCTTCATGCCTAGCTGGAGAAGATAACGAGAAGTCACTCGAGTGGATCTATCCTCCATATACGATGATAGGAACAGTAAACTACATCTGTAATCTGATATGTTACTTAAAACAAAATACTTTCACATGAGTAAACATAATGTCAGGATATTGCACTTGTGGGTAGAAAGATATCATCCGAAACGAAATACCGAAATATACGGCAAACAATTTTTGACAGACAGAGCGTCCGCGATTCAATAAGTAGGGAGATATGTTAACATTATAAAAATACAAATCAATATCAGGTTTCAAAACTGATGTAACAGCAAGTCAAACTTCGATAATTTCATCATCATCATCATCATCATTATTATTATTATTATTATTATTATTATTATTATTATATAACTTTCAATATATGGTAGATTGAGGCAAATTTCTACTGCATCACCTGCTACACCTCCGTGTTGCCGGAGTGTGTGCAGCAGTGTGTGTATTTTTTTTCTGCTGTTGGGAGTGTCCGAACTCTTCCCGGTACTGTATTGCTTTTTTACTTCGAGGTATGGTGCTATCTTTTTTTGTTTTTGTGTTACTGTTTATATTGCGTGTTGAGTGTGTAATGCTTTGGTTTCCTGGATTACTGATGGGAGTTTATTTCACTGGGTAAATGCTGTATAGAGTGTGTCTTGTATTTGTAGGTTGTTTTGTTTAGGTTGTATAATTGGGTTGATAGTGCCTTGCGTAGGATGTGGGTTGTTCCTAGCAGTGTGTAGTATTGAGGATCCTGGTATAGTGTTCACATTTTTGTTCATATGATTTTTATCATGCCCAATGTTCCAATTATTATTGGTATTGTTTTTAACTTCATAGCCTACATTTTGAATACTTCAATTTCAAGGTCTTTGTACTTCGACTATTACTCCACTTCTTTTTTGACAAATATTTTGATTAGAAGAGATGCAGTGTGTATCAGTAAGCAGTTGTTTATGTTTTCACAATCCCTGACTACTATGTCTGGGAGATTAGCTTTTATTTCTTTGTCTGTTTGAACAGGCATATCCCAGATGACTGTGGACGTATCGTTGTCTTGTACCTTGCTTGTCACATGCTTACACGACCAGTTGTCAGTTTTGATATTGTAATGTTGGCATATTGTCCGGTGGATATAACTGCTTACTTTGTTGTGTCTGTATACATATTCAGACTTGCCAAGGACTGGAGAGCCCGAGAGATGTAGTCAACTGTCTCATTATGTTGGCTGCACATTTTGCATTTGGTGTTGAGGCTTGTTTTCATTATTTTTATAAGTGATTGTAGTCAGGCATTGGTTTTGTGCAGCGAGAATCAGTCCTTCTGCTTCTGCTTTTAGTCCAGAGCTTTTGAGCCATTGTTGGCTTTTACTTAGGTTCACTTCTCTGTCAAGCCTTGCAGGGTATTGGCCATGAAGTAATTTTTCTCTCCATTTCTTTTTCAGTATCTTTTGTAATTCAGTTTTCATGTTGTATATTTTATCTCTGACCATTTCTGCTATGTTGTCACCTGAGGTTAGCGTGTCAGTGTTGTTTGCTTCTGTTTAGTAATTTTTCGCCTCCTTGTGTATCGAGAAAAACGTTTTCTTTTTCTCATATTGCTTTACTACGTGCAGTAGTCTTCCACTCTTTGTTTCTAAGTACTTTGATAGTCCAACTGTTGTTATTTTCTGCCTGCATCAGGCCACAGCCTCCTTGTACGTGGGGTAGATATATTCTGTGTGCATCTGCTTTGGGGTGGTGATTTCGGTACGCTGTTAGTAGTTTTCTGGTTTTTCTATGTAGGTTTCTCAATTCACTGATCTTCCAGTTTATTATGCTAAAGCTGTAATTTATAACTGGTATGGATAGCGTGTTTATACCTATTATCTTTTTTTAGCATTAAGTTCAGTGTTTAGTATTAGTCTAACTCTTTTGTAATACTCTCTCTTAATTTTCTCCTTCATTTCTGCGTATTGTATTTTAGCTGTTTCTTCTATTCCTAGATTTTTGTTTGGGTGGTTGAGGTACAGCGTTTTCAGTGTGAATAATTTGCTTCTTCTCATAGTGACTCTGGCACATTTATCCAGCCCCATGCTCATTCCGATGTCATTACTGAAACTCTGGACAATTTTAATAAGATTTCTCTGTTCTATAGTACTTTTACCGAAAGGTTTTAGGTCATCCATGTACAGGAGATGGTTCATTTTTTGTCCGTAACACCCAGGGTAGTTTCATTTAACAATTTTGTTAGAGGGGTTAGAGAAAGGCAGAAAAGTAGGAGTGACAGCGAGTGTTCCCTGAAAAATCTCTTTTCTTATGGGTGTAGGGTAAGTTTTAATAACTTGTGAGTCATTTTTCTTTTAATGTTATACTGATTTTCCAGTGGTGGAGCTACCTTATTTGTAAAGAGAGATTCCAGTATCCATGAGTGCGGAACACTGTCGGATGCTTTTTGATAATCAATCCAAGTCATGTTCAGGTTTGTCTGTCTCCTCTAACAGTCCTCTATAATTGCTCGATTTACCAGAAATTGCTCCTTACAGCCATACATCCCTTTCGGCACCCTTTTTGTTCTTCTGCTAAGGCATTGTTGTTTTCCAGGTGCTTTATAAGCCGGTTATAGATGACAGATGTTAGGGTCTTGTAGGATATTATTATTATTATTATTATTTTATGTTTGACTTTTGTTTTGCATTTGTACAAGTTGGATCCAAGTCTCACCCAGAGACCTCAAAGGACAACAAGTTAGAAGTTCATGTAGGTGTTATGCCTAGGGTACCATATATTTGGATTTGTACAGTTTTGTTCAAGTGAATGTTTAAGAAACCATAAGAAAATTATGTGTTTGCTTTAAAATTTGAGATCACATAGACAGTATTTTACGTAGGATATGGGCAGTTCCCATGAGCACTATCTTTTGAACTTCAGCCATTTTGGGGTTTCCTGGTATCTGAGCTAGGTAGTAATCAGCCCGTTTCGCTGTCATTCCCAGGGCACCTATGACAATAGGTATTGTTTTCGTTTTCAGATTCCACATTTTGCTAATTTCTATTTCAAGATCTTTATATTTGCTCAGTTTTTGGTAGGTCTTGACAGATACGTTTATATCGATTGGGACAGTCATATCAATGAGGAGGCATGATTTTTGTCTGAAGTCTTTCAGTATGATGTCCGGCCTATTTGCGTCTATCTTTCTGTCAGTTTGAATGGTGAAGTTCCAGAGGAGTGCAATGTGATCATTTTCAAGTACTGGGGGTGGTTTGTGTTCCCACCAGTTTTTATCATGGGGCAAGTCCAGGTTTTTGCATATTACCCAGTGAATATATTGTGCAGCTCTATCATGCCTGTTGAGATACTCTGTAGGCGCAAGCAGACTGCACATGGAGACAACATGATCGATGGTCTCATTTTGTTGTTGGCATATACGACATAATGGGGAGCTGCCGTTCTTTAATATGTTGGCCTGGTAGTTCTTTGTAGGTAGGCATTGATCTTGGGCTGCTATGA
>NC_142934.1:66966488-66988988 GCF_046866305.1 Octopus bimaculoides | reverse complement strand
GTCGCTGTAGAAGAGGCTGACGTTTTTCTTTTTTTCTTTAAATAATTTTGTTTTCTTTTGAAATAATTTTGAAAAAATCTTGCCTCACACAATATAGAAACCTTTCTCATGGCTTCAGCAGGTAAAATAGAAAAGGATTATTGTCCTGGAGTATGGCGAGGGAGATACCCTGGAAGAGCCACTCTGATTCAGTCCTGCTAATTACAAAATTTGTGTAGAATTTTTTTAATTATTATGTCTTTCAAAGCTAATAATCTCAGGAATTTTGCTCCTCACAGGAATATCATAGTCAGTGGGGCTAACACCTTCATTCACCGTTAATGCTGAAGTAACACAAAGATTAGCTCAAAATTGATATTTGTAGTGTTATGCTTAAAGAAATCCGTGAGACACAACGAATAATCTATTTAACTGACTCAGTGATTGGCAGGTACTTTATTTTATCGATCCCAGAAAGATAAAAGGCAGTGTTAGACTGAGTAGGATTTGAACTATGAAGGTAAAAAGCCGGAACCAGAGGCTGTAGAGCATTTTATCTGTCATTCTAACGATATTGCCAATTCACTATATTTAATATATAACAAACTGTCTGCTGTCGATATTATTGTTGTTTTACTTTAATGATCATTAATAAAAAATATCTCCAACACAATTTTTAGTAGTTTCCGAAAGTCTACAACCGACACGCAAGCTATAAATCAATCATTGTTGAAAGTAAACGTGACAAAAACAACAACAACTGAATTTTTTAATGGCTAGAAACTAGGAAATAATGGACAGTGTACACGTCATTCTCAAGCCTCTGTTTTGCATGGCTAGGTTTGCTAATTTACTGTTAATATACCATATTGTTTTGCCTGAAACAATAAAAGTTTAAAAAATCAAGCGAGATCTTTTAAACTTGAGGTTAAGTAAGAAATTTTATATTCATATCTTAGAGAAAGTTTAATATTAATAAAACAAAAATTAGTTAAAATTCAATACGTTGTAAATTAGGAATCGATAAAACATTGAACTAAATGTCTTGCAGCTCATTACTTTCTGAGTTCAAATCCCGCCGCAGTCAACGTTACTTTTAATTCAGCCAAGGTAGATGAAATAGAGTACCAGTCGACTATTGCCTCGGTGGTATTGACTAACCTCGCCCTCCTCTTCAAAAACAATACTGTTCGACTTGTGCTAGAATTTTAAACAATACTAAGAAAGACATGGAATTATCAGAGACGTTAAATCGTTGGATAGACAACTTTGTGGGATTTGTCCCAGTATTTTACTTTCTGCGTTCAAACCTACCAAAGTCAATTTGCCTTTCATTGTTTGGCTCTTTATTAAGTACAAGTCCAGAGCTATGGTTTAGCAAAGTTACTAGATGGAGATGATACATTCTGACATCTGGTTCCGTTCTTTCAGTTCTAACAACGCCCGGAGCCATACTGTAACCAATTTCTCTCGACATTTGTCTTTCTGTTTAACAACATAGGTGGTACAGAGAGGGGAGACTTATTTGCATGCACAGCAGTTGGTCTTCCGTGAAAAAGCGAAATATCGTCCCGGTTTCAACATAAAAACCCGAAACAAGTTCTGTAAAACGGCTTTTCCGATGCTCTATATGTTCTGATAGCTGGTCGCCTTAGATAGTGGTTTATGAAATATGTACAAGACCAGTAGTTTTTAGATTAGGGATTAATCGATATCAATAACCTCAGAAATAATGATTTCAAGCATAAACGCAAGGCTTGAAAACTGGGATGTCAGTCGGTGTCATCGATTCCAGATTTGGACTAGTACATCTCGGCAAGATTTGAACTCAGAATGTAGGGTCAGAACAAGTATTTTGCCTGGTCGTCTAAGGATTCTTCAACCTAACCAACCGCTCTTATGATAATGAAATCTACTAGAAGCAGAAGATGAGGGACTTTCCAGATACAGATCCTTGTTGTCATGAGAAAACTCAATGTAATATATTAGTGAAAGTTCCAAGTCTTGGATATATTTATAGAAAGTATCACGAAAAGTCACATAACTTAAACCTTTTTCCTAAAACAGATATGCCTCTATGCAAAATTTCAGCGATCTCAGTGCAAAACTGTGACCCACAACTTCGAACATGTATACATTCTCTTAAGATTAGGACAATATATTTCTATTGTCAAATCACATGATCAAACAAATATTTGCAAGACTAACTCGTTTACTTCCTTTCTTCGTGTTAATCCTCTTAACTAAAGCCCAAAAGCTCTTTCCCCCACGTAAGATATATTACATCTTTATCGTTTTGTAAATTTTCATATTATTCCTTGTTCGTAGTGAATACAGCATATTTCAAATAAATTAAATTCATATAAATTGAGAGCTAAGATTTTAATCTAAATTCTATTTACACATGATAAAAACCAGTTTAAGCAGAAAAAAATGCCCAAAACCATCAACAACACACGGAGCACATATTTATCGATTGCTGAGTGATTGAGTTACCAATTACACTACAAAACAAACATTCAAGTTTATTCAATTAAGTATAAATTGTTTCTGCTGTTTTAACTGAACAAGTTTATCTTCATAAGATAATTCATCAGTTACTTAGAGCTAGCACTGTAATGTAATCGGTGACACGATCACCTGGCAAGTGACACGTGGTTGGTTGGTCTTGTCGGTGGATCTGTTTCTCCTTTGTTTCAGATGTTGTTTCTAATGTTCAATATCAAGTTAAATCAAACTTACATTTTATAATTTTCGTTTGAATTATTTTGTATTTTCTTCGGCGTCTTGATAATATCCCAATTATTTTGTATTTTTATTTATTGGGTCTAGAGGAAAGGGCTATGCCCATGGTGTTTCAAAATCATCATAACTGACTTGAAAATGACACTAATATCGACATAAACTCCCTTGGACTCGTGACTGCCACATCATATCACTTTTTGAAGGCTATGCGTTTGCAATTCAAGAATAGGAGATTGTTCCTAATAAACAAAAATACAGTGAAACCATTGGAACCCAAGAGCCTCCTTAAACCATAGCAAACAAACACCTAAAAGACGTGTTTTTCTTATCGTTTTATCGACAATGATTGAGTGTAGGCAAATTTGACGTCAGCGTGATTTGAACTCATAACTTTAAAAGCCGGCATAAATACTGCAAGCTATTTTATCCGACATTCTAACGATCCTGTCAGTCCAGGGTTGTTACAACGTCCTGAGAAATTGATGATACATATATCAACAACAGATTGGGGCGACTGCGATATATTGTAGGTTACGTTTAGGAAACCTTTTCTTGATGATCAGCATAGATTAGGGGACACTGTCAACAATATAAACACTGAGATGATAAATTATATCATTAGAATATCCAATTTTATTACCAAGTGAAACATTTCTATATGCTTCATTACTCTCAATAGTAGACTGCGGGGGATTAAATAAACAACGTATCATTATAAACGACAGAAAATATCGACACTCAATAGAAAACTGGAAGAGTAAATTGAAGTATATTATAGATTTTCTACGCTGCAAAGCAGATAGATTAATCCAGAGGACAGTATATAGCATTCTAGAAAAATTAACAGACATAGAGATGATGAGATGATTAATTGCAACATAAAGTGTACAGATACACCTGCCAATACTCAAATCCTTAAAACAAAGACATATTCGTTCTAAATACTACATTTAGAAAGTATAGCACTCGAGAAAAACATTTTTTCTCAAGGCGTTTTTAAAACATATTCCACTTAAAGTGGACAACATGCCTTAACAACATAGAAGTTTATAAGATAACTACTAAAGAAATATTGGTTTATAATTTTGGCAAAAGGCCAGCAATTTCTGGGTGGTTGGGATGAGTAGATTATATTGACCCCAGTGATCAACCGATACTTATTTTATCGACTCCTAAAGAATGAAAGCTAGAGTCAACCTCAGTGGGATTTGAACTCAGAACGTAAAGACGGACGAAATGCCGCTAAGCATTATGCCCGACTTACAAGCACTAAAGAAATATTAGAAATATTTGGGAAAATGTTCATCTTTAAGAGTGTCTCCCAATAATTTACTCTTCTTTTCAAGTTCAGAAAATATTTCATACCCTAACAATTGCTGACAGCTCTAGTGAAGCATTACGTTTTACATCTGGAATGGTGCTGCTGATATGCACACATAAACGAATCCAGAGAACAGAGAAGGACCAATTGATTGATTAGCTTTAAATTACTCGCGCCTGTGTCTCACGGACGTGCGCTAGCGCTAACTTCTCCCTCTCCCTCTCTCTCTCTTTCTATCTCTCTCTCTCTCTTCCTCCCTTTTCTACTGTCGTCTTTTCGTCGAAGTTGGCTAATCTTGTACGTCTTCCGTGCAGGTACATATCTCCTTCTCTTGTCACCCTGTTTGCATCCAACCAATTGTTGCACCAAACCGTAAAATTGCACAAACCACTCTTTCCAGTCCCTTCTCCAGGTACATCGACTCTCTGGAATCGCTTCCTTGTTCGTATTCTTCCATGAAATGTCGGCTTACAAACAGTTTAAACGGGACATTACCACCAACAATCTGGCAGATCTCAGAGAACCTACAAAGCAATGAGTACTATCCTTTTTTCCACAGCAAAAAAAATTAATATAATGTGATCTTTCAATTTATCTTGAGTACATTTTTTTCACTTGTATCAGATATTTGACTGCGGCCATGCTGGAGCACCACCTTGAAGTTTTTTTAGTTGAACAAATCGACCCCAAGACTTATTTTTGAAGCCTAGTACTTATTCTATCGGTCTCTGTTGCCGAACCGCTAACTTACGCAAACTCACTAACGCCGGTTGTCAAGTGGTGATGGTGCGGACAAACACATACTCAAAGACACACACATGCATACAACACACACACACACATACACAGAACACACACATACGACAGACTTCTTTCAGTTTTCGTTAAACAAATCCACTCACAAGCCTTTTCAGCTCAAAATGTCACACAGTGGGACTGAACCCGAAACGATGTGGTAGGGAAACAAACTTCTTACCACACAGCCACGACTGCACCTATGCAACAAAGACGTTTTTCCAACTTCTTTCATCTTAATAATAAAATCCATTCAAAATGTGTTTTCACCATTCTCTTAGCTAATATCCACTCCATAGTGCTAATTTTTTTAGTTTTAACTTCGTGAGAGATTTTAGAAAGATTGTAGACTATAATATGTAACATAGAAAGAAAATACCACTATAGAGTTTTCAAAAACAGAATAAGGGAGAGTTCTGGACAATTTAAATCACAAAACCTTCTTTAAAGGTCGTTAAGGACCCAAAGAAAAGGCATTAAATTGATTCTCTTTCGTTTCATGAAACTTGTATACATACATAGATATGTACATGCATACGTACATATGCATGTATGTATATATGTGTATGTATGTGGGTAAGTATGCGCGTATGTGTATTCGCTTATTCTTTTAGTGGTTTCAATCAATGGACTGTGGCCATGCTGTAATACCGCCTTATTTTTGTTTTATTTAATTTTTTTATTTTAAATTACCTTTTCTCTTTTTTAGTTTCGTCGAAGTCTTATGACTGGAAGTTGGTATATAATTGAGCTGGAGACGGCCGATGTTCCTTGAGTGTAACCTTGTATAATCCGCTGGTCCGGTATTAGCAAAGTCAAGGTATATGCAATCGGTGTCCATTCCATTCGGGAAATTATTAAGGACAGTATTATAGTACTGCAACAGTTGTGTCAGGTATCTCCGTCAGGTTCAAAAACGTGCTGCGTATCTAAGCGGTTGTTTTCCTCCAGATATTCGATTATTCTTTTTCGAAAAATCCGTCTTACAATTTTAGCTGTGTGAGCCGTGAGCAAAATTGGTCTTTATTTCCAGTTTCAGCGCTGTCACCTTATTTGTGTATAGGTCGTTTTTGGTGGTCATTTTTTTCTTATAGCAATTCAGGGAATATCCCGTACCCTAGTGAATTTTAGAATAGCATCTTTAATGATTTGGCTAGGCAGTATTTACAAGTTTCTTAACAAAAGAGCAATTAATCCTGGTGCTAAGTTTGAATACAGACCGTTAATAGCAGCAATTACATCTTCTTCCATGATATCACTAATTTCTAGATGTGTCTCTAGAACTGAATTCTGAAAGTTGAAGAATTTGTTTGGACTATTCACTATTTTATTAAGTTTGAGTTGGGGGGACTTGCTGTTATATTGTTGTCTTAAGAGTCCGTATATTTGTGATGGATTGTTGGTATAATTATCCTTTTGTTTCCATTAGAGGATTAATTTGATTGTGAATTCCTGATGCTTATCTGACAATGTGGAAGACTACTTGGTGTTCCTTTAGAAAACTTTCTTTTTCATAAGATTTCTTTTAAAGATCCAGTTCAATGGCCTTCAAAAGATTTTTTAACATCCAGTTCAATGCCCTTCATTTTGTTATTCTCTTCCTCAATCTTGTCAGTTGAGAGTTTGATGGGTTTTTTGTTTGGTTTTGTTTTTTTAGATATTTCATTTGTTTAGTTCTGTTACGCATTTGTGTTCGTCTGTCTTGTAGAATTGAATTCCTTGTGGAAATAGGCATGATTAGAGAAGATAATCTCTGCACACAGAATATTCATTTTTTCATTAACATTGAAATTGCCAATACACAAAGGTCAATTTCCTGTAACGATTTCAGTTTCAATTGTTTTCCAGTTAGTATTCCTTAAATTTAAGTCCCTAATGAGTGAGTCATGTTTGATATTATTTTTGTGTCTGCGTCTTGCCGTCTTGGAACCACATACAGATAGTTCTATCATGTTGTGGTCAGAAATAGTGTTGGAATGAACTGAATATTGTGAGTAAAGTTTGTATTGTCAGTAAAGTTAGGTCAGCTATGTTGTTTCCTCTAGTTGGACAGGTACTTATTTGTTGCATGAGGAAAGTTTTTGTGGTGCCCAGGAGAGCTTCTACATATCTCGCGTTCAGTAGTGTTGTTCCTGGTTAGATATAGCCATCAGGCCAGCTATACTTAAGAAAATATAATCTCCTTTTAAAAGTACGTTGGCCTATGGGTTATTAACATTTAGGATTCGACTTAAATGTGACAAAGCTTCCCCGAAATAATTACCGAATTAATCGCATCAGGAGGATGATAGGTAATACTTATCATTGAATTGAAGTCGATCACATTCATTATTTCTGTATCATATATTGTATAGGAGTGTGAGAGCAGAACATTTGTTGCTAGGTATTCACAGATGAAGATAATTACTCCATGTGTTTGTACTCTGTGGTTAATTCTGGGATCAAGTTTCATTTAGTGTCGAACGTGATATTTTCTCTGTAAGTGCAAGGTCTCTGAGATATGAGGCTTGCCTTGGATTAATGAAGAGTGAGAGACCTTCTACATCCAGTATTTATATTGAGTCGGGGTGGATGTATAAATATATGTATGTGTGTATTATATACATACATATATATATATATATATATATATATATATATATATATATATATATGTATGTATGTATGTATGTATGTATGTATGTATGTATGTATATATATAGAGAGAGATAGATAGATAGATACATACATACATACATACATACTACATACAAACGTGCATACATACATACGTACACCCTCACAAACACATATATATATATTCATATGTATATATGTACGTAAATTCAATATCAAAGCTAAACTGTGTTGTGTGGAAATGTCGGTAAACCCTTGAATAAATACACGAAACTGAATGCAATCAGCCAAATATATTTCACTCAAACGAAACATGTCCTTAAATGAACGTCAATGTCACTACTTGAAATGTTCGAAGAGAGCTAACACCTGCCAGAGAAGCCTCTTTTTCCTTTTTGCTCTACTAATAAGACCTCCTGACACGGATAAGCAGATAGGCTGTCAAATGAAACCAGAAATGAAGTGGTAACATATAACATTTTACATGATGAACCTAAGTTACATTGCGTAAGCAAAGTGATGAGCCTCATCTGCTACAGGTAGTAACCAAGTAACTACGCCTTCTTTATATTACGCGTAACATCTTAAAACGGAGAGAGTACATTAGATGATGAAATTTTACATTACTCCTTAAAAAGATGGTGCGGTCATAGGTATAATATCTTTACTTCTAAATCAGCTCGATGACAGCTATCTTGGAGCTAAGCAAAAAGACATCCTGTTGTACAATACAAATCCGATATGTATACATACACACATAAGCATACATACATAAACAAGCGCCTTCCTTGAAGGAAAACTTAAAATAATTAATATACTCAGTCACTTTAGTGGCGACTATATTTGCTGCCTTTCGGTTGTAAATTGCGAATAGCCAACTTAATGATTCATAATTCTCAACTCACCATTTTCGAAATCAGTCAATGTTTCCTATGGTGTTCTCTATAAGACTGACAGTGATAGTTAGGTCCTTTAACCCTCGCCGACGGTATAATGGGTCACTGATGAAGATAAATCAAATCTGAAATCAGCTGATATGACTCCATCTCGCTTTTATTCATTTATTTTATTTCACTTATTTGACTGCGGCCATGCTGGAGCACCGCTTTTAGTCAAACAAATCGACCCCAGGACGTATTATTTGTAAGCCTAGTACTTATTTTATCGGTCACTTTTTCCGAACCGCTAAGCTACGGGAACGTAAATACAGCAACATCGGTTGTCAAGCGATATTGGGGGAGACAAACACAGACACACAAACAAACACACACATACACACATATATATACATGTATACACATATATATATATATATATATATATATATATATATATATATATATATATATATATATATATACATATATATATATATATACGACGAGCTTCTTTCAGTTTCCGTCAACAAAATCCAGAATCCGCTCACAAGGTTTTGGTCGGCCCAAGGCTGTAGTAGAAGACACTTGCGCAAGGTACCAAGCAGTGAGACTGAACCCAGAACCATGTGGTTGTTAAGCAAGCTACTTAGTACACACCCATTCCTGTGCATACACACACATACACACACACACACACATGCACACACGTGCACACACACACGCACGCATGCACACACACGCACACACAAACACACACACACACACACACACACACACACACATATATATATATACACGCACACAGACATGTAGAAAGTAAATAGACACCTTTAATTTTCAAAATGTCTGCTCTAAGTGTTTTAATATGATGTCAGCGGTGTAGAATTAACAATTTGATTACTCTTTTTCATTCCAGGTGTCATTATATTAAACATTTGCGAAGAGTAACCATGCCATGCACAAAAAATTCAGCAGAACTGTCAGATTTTCAAAGAGGTCGTATTGTTGGGCAATCCGAGGCAGGTCTTAGCCAGCGAAAAATTACCGAAAATTTTCAAATTTCTCTTGCTATTGTTAATAGAATTATAGTGCAATTCAAAAACCAACGAAGAGATTAAACAGATTTTCGTCCCTGCCGACCTGGACCCTCAGAAAGGAAGCTTCGCTGTTTGAAGAGACATTGCAAAACAACTAGAAGTTAGTCCAAGAACGTGTGTTACACATCTGCATAAGCTTGGGTATTATGGACGAGCAGCTAGAAGAAAACCTCTCCTCAACCAATTAATATCACGGAAAGAAAGAAATGGACTAAGGAGATGTCGGAAAAATCCGATGCAGTAATTTTCTCAGATGAATCCAGATTTGCTTTATTTTCAGACAGTGGAGGCGTTTGGGGTCTGGAGGCTTCCCAATCAAGAATTTGATTTGAAACAACTCCAACCAACTTTGAAACATGGCGGTATCTCTGTAATGGTACGGGGAGCTGTCACTAGCAGTGGGGTTGGAACCATAATGTGTTGGATCCATAAACTAACAAATACATCGAAATACTTAAGCAAGGACTAGTTCCGATGTATTCACACGATAGCATAACGGGAAATGAAATTTTATTCATGAAAGATGGAGCTCCATGCCACAGAGCGAAAAGGAATCAACAATGGCTGACTGAAAATAGGATGAAAAAGCTTCTTTGGCCGTGCCAATCTCCTGACATGAACCCAATTGAAAATCTTTGGAGCATACTAGATACAGCTGTACGAAAAACTCGACAGAAACCTAAATCTAAAGATGAATTGTTTCGATTGCTGCGTGAAAAGTGGGCAGAAATTCCACAAGAGACAATTACAAAGCTCATTAGTTCAATGCCGAAAAGAGTTTCTAAATTAAAAACCGTAAAGGGAGTGTCAGCTAAATACTAAAGTATGTAGTCCCGCCTATCGATTACATTTCAATTGTTAGCTTTGCGTATTAGATACAAGATTTTGAAAATTAAACGTGTCTATTTACTCCCTGCATGTCCGTGTATATATATATATATATATATATATATATATATATATAGATAGATATATATATATATATTATATTATAATAAATTATATTATATTATGTATATACATTATATATATATATATTATATTTATATATATTATATATATTTTATATATATATAAATTATATATTAAATATATATATATATATATATATATATATATATATATATATATATATATATATATTATATATACTATATATATATATATATATATATATATATATATATATATATATATATATATATATATGGGAGAATATACAAATAATAACAACAGACGAGGACAGGTGGTGTAAATAACAAAAGTATATATTAGTATGACGCTCGGGAATACGGAAAGTCTTTGACGTTTCGAGCTACGCTCTTCAACAGAAAGAATACGGAGACAAGGAGAAAGACACGGAGAAAAAAAATTGAATAGTGTTCAGTCAACGGTCAATCATAATAATGGCCGATCATAACAATGACGGACCGGAAGTTAGAAATTCTTATTTCAGGAGAGCTAAGAAAGGGGGAGATAACAAACGGTGATCGGGAACGAGGGGCTGTGTGTGGGAGGTAGAATGCTGGTGATCTTGACGTATGTAGTGTGAAAATGGGGAAGGGAGAAAGGGAGAAAGGGAGTTAGTAGTTGGTCAGTTGTAATGTGTGCGTGGTGTGATGCGAGGGTATTGGTGTGGTGTGCGTGGTGTGATGCGAGGGTATTAGTGTGGTGTGATGTGAGGGTGTTGGGAGGTGGGGATGGCATGGGTGGAGTGTGGGTTAGGCTTAGGGTGGGGTAGAGGTAGGGGTCTGTGGGTAGGGGTGGGTGGTGGGTGTAAGGAATTGGATGGGGTGGAGTGGGAAGGTAGAGTAGGAGTGTGTTGGGGTGTGGTGGGATGAGTTTATGAGAGGGTGTTGACGAGGAGGGAGAAGGGGAAGGTGGATGTAAGAGAGGGGGAAGATGGGTATGGGAGGGGAGAGGAAGAGAGGAGAGAGGGTGGGTATAAGAGAGGGAAGGTGGATTAAGAGAGGGGGAAGGTGGGTATGGGGGGAGAAAGAGAGGAAGAGAAAGAGAGGAAGAGAAAGAGAGGAAGAGAAAGAGAAGAAGAGAAAGAGAGGAAGAGAAAGAGAGGAAGAGAAAGAGAGTGAGAGAGAGGGAAGAGGGGTATGGGGGGAGAAAGGGAGGAAGAGAAAGAGAGGAAGAGAAAGAGAGGAAGAGAAAGAGAGGAAGAGAAAGAGAGGAAGAGAAAGAGAGGAAGAGAAAGAGAGGAAGAGAAAGAGAGGAAGAGAAAGAGAGGAAGAGAAAGAGAGGAAGAGAAAGAGAGGAAGAGAAAGAGAGTGAGAGAGAGGGAAGAGGGGTATGGGGGGAGAAAGGGAGGAAGAGAAAGAGAGTGAGAGAGAGGGGAAGAGAGTGAGAGAGTAAGGGTGAGAGAGTAAGAGAGTAAGAGAGTAAGTGTGAGAGAGTAAGAGAGTAAGAGTGTAGAGAGTAGGAGAGTAAGAGTGTAGAGAGTAAGAGTGAGAGAGGGGGGAGTACGAGAGAAGAGAGTGAGAGAGAGTAAGAGAGAGGAGAGAAAGAGTAGGGGTGAAGAGAAGTGGGAGTAGAGAGAAGTATGAAGAGAGGTGAAGAGACGTACAAAGAAGTAGGAATCGGAGCAGGAGGTGGGGGAGGGGAGAGATGGGTGGTAGGAGGGAGGGTGGCGGAGAGAGACAGGAGGAGGGGTTAGATGAAGAGTGGAGGGGAGTTGAGCCCATGTGGCGCAAAGGAGCGAAGATAGAAGATAAATCCCTGTTCACGGCGCAAACGGGAGTCCGGATGGCCCCTGTGCATGGACAATCCAAATGCTATCTTGTAGAACTTCACTGTGGTAGTTTGCTTTTGTTAGAGAACAGTTTGATAGTACTATAAGATAATTTAGTAATTGTTCGGCTTCGAAGTAGAGAAAATACTTCTCAATAAAAATTACGAGGTCATTATACATAGGCAGCTGATTTACTCGCGTGTCGAAGACGACTCGCTGTTGCTAAGGTAACTAAATTTGGTCTCAATAGTATACATTCTGTATATTTCTTCTTTAATGTACAAATGGTATTTAAAGTTCGCTACAGTATTGATTATTCAACCGGAAGAATAACGCATACATTCGCGTTTACTCATACGCATCAAATCACGTGTCTTTCATTCACTCACTCTCTCTATAGGTGTGTGTGTGTACATATATATGTGCGTGTGTGTATGTGTGTGTACGTATATATATATATATATATATATATATATATATATATATATATATATATATATATATATATATATATATATATATATATATATACATATATATATACATAGATAATATGTATGTACATGCATGTATGTTCATACTGTATAAATGTATGTACATGAATATATACACGCATCTACGGATGCACTCCAACACATACGCTCGCATATATACTCACACATCGCCTTGTGCGTTCATGTATGAGGAATAAGTTTATATTGTGTTGAGTTGGTAAGATTTGGTATGTAAAATACAAGTTTCTTGATTCGTAGAATGCCCAGGACTTACAAAATATTGGTATTCATTCATACAAAGGTATGCTGGGCCATTTTAGATATAAGGACCTGTTATATGTACCTGTAATATTGTTGTGTATTTGAAGCTGAACCACGTTTAAAGATATATGTCACAATGAGTATTTGAACTCATATCTATATTAGTATTGTTATACTTGAGGATGGTCATATTTTTCCAATTAAACACACGCACTGTATATTTGGTCTTCACTCGATCTTTATTATCATTGTTGTTTTATATTTTTTGTTAAAGTTCTTTCGTCACACTTCCTGTGTGTGTCTTCCCGTGACGTGTGTCCCTATCTGTCTATGTATTTGCGTCCAGATCTGTGTCTGTGTGTCTGTGTCTGTGTGCGTATGTGTGTGTGTTTGTGTTTGCGTGTCTATGCTTTTAGTGTGTATGTTTTATGTGCATGAATATGGGTTTGCTTACGACACTGTTTATAAGAACACTGTCTACATTAGTCTTTCCTATTTAGCTTACATAAATAATCTGTTTACCACATCTATTAGATGAATATGGTCAACCAGAATTCACATGGGAGGAGATAACTGCAACAAGAAGTAGAACTATAGCATTAACGAGTGAACGTAATTATATTTTTATACAGTGGCAACAGGCAACAGCAAGAGGCAGAAGAAAGCCATATTTTACCACAATCGATTTATCTCTGCATGTGGAAATACGCTGTTTGATCCTCCTAAAGGTATAGATTCAGTATACCTGCGGCAACAGATGTCTGATTCACGACAAATGCTTCGGCATATAAGTAGCATGTTTGGGTCGGTCTGAGGCTACGCAATGATGACAACATAAGCAACTCATCTCTCTTAATCACACAACCACTGTTGGAATTTTGTGGGGACAGAGATTGCTGTAATGTCTACAAAGAGCCATGTATTAATGTTTCAAGAAAAAGCGGTCGATATTGGGTATTAAGACATTCCTTCTAGTCTCGAAGTCAATAAGCTTCTAGTCACATTGGTATTCTAGGCTCAACAGAGTTCTACATACGTCCAGGTTTATTTGGTCAGCATTCTGTTGTCATCGTCTCTTGAAATAAGTCTTTCATCATTTAAGTTATCATCTTTGGTGTTTTACATTAGCAGCAGGCCACAGGTTTATAGACGATAGGTGAATTGACACCAGTATACCACTGGTACCTACTTCTATCGACATTAATGTGATTGAATATAAACTCAACTCTTGTTAGTTTTAAATTCAGAACATGGAAAGACAAGAGCAAAATATGGCAAGAACTCTGCTGTCTCTCACACTCAAACTAATTATAATAAAACATGCCATCAAGGGAGTCTCTACAAATCCCAAATCCTAGTCTACTCTTTTAGGAAAATTAAGGTCAAATAATGTAGTTCTAGCTACATTTTGCCTCAAAAAAATGGTAAGATGATCGAGGCTTGAACACGCTTGATTATAGATCTACTTGAGCAGAAATGACTTGGTTATTGAACAAAAATAACAAAAATACCCACCTAATAATATTAAATGTTTACGAACAGAGGACATCTAAGAAAGAGAGTTTAAACATACAAAGACACACAGACAGTGGTAAAGACAATAACAAAGAAAAATGTTCTATTTGAGGTATAATATAATGGATAACGTTAGTTAAATAAATTTGTAGAGAACAATAATTATATTTTCATATAACAAATTCCATTATTCGATCAGTTTTGCTTTCAACACTGTACTATTTGCTTTCTCATTATAATCAACAAAGAGAATGAATTTAATTGAATCTGAAGTATCATTAAAGCAAGCTGAAGTTACATGATTATATCTGCAGCCTCTGGTCTCCGCGTTGAATATAAAAGATGTTCATTTTTATATTTTAAAAGAATAGTTACTTTTGTTCTTCATTCGACTGTAGATATAACGGAAATATACAAAACTATTCAAGTCCTAGTTTCTTACCCTGAAATCAATAAGGGTGATCGATGTTTCTGATCACAAAAAATTAAACAAATTGATTTTATTTTCTGCTGGTTGCTACTACTGCTTCTACTGCCTAGCTATAGGTTAATTCTGATCAAGTAGACCACAATCAAAAATGTTCCAACCGTAGCTATCCCTTATTTTTACCGAGGAAGTTACCCATCTTGTCTTTTCTTTATTAAAAGAGTAGGATCCGCTTTCAGAGAGATTTGGTTACTATATCTCGAAAGGCAAACGACTGCATTGAATCGATCTTTCGTTAACGAAAATCTATTTATTGTGATAGTTCGAACAAAGGAAATACTTTACCGGTGTCATTAATTTGTTAGTATGAAAATAGAAATATGGATGTTTGTACTGATAGAATTTATAACTTCCAAACCAAGAATAGATTATACACATTCTGTCATCGACAAGACACAGGTTTCCTACAAAAATACATGTAATTTTAATCGAGATCCTTCAATTGGCTGTAATCAAATACCTTGATTTGCAAACAATTTCAGCAGCACGTTATAAACACACCATTTGTCCAGAAAAGGTAGGAGTGGCACATTTCAGTATATAGTGGACTCATCTAACTTAAACGAGAGATGAGAACACTGCTTCATTTTGCTGAATAGCTTGCACAGATGATGTTTCTAGTGATCAAATGTTTTACTATACATTAGCTCATGCTCTCGATCAAATAGAAATTGCGCCTGGTGCCACACCAGATGTCGAAGTGATAACAGCAACGTGAAATGAAGTGTTTTGCTCAAGAACACAACGCATCAACCGGTCCGGGAATCGAAATAACAATTTTTCAGTCTTGAATGTAACATCCTAATCACTAGGTTACACACCTTCAGTGTATCCGAACCTAAACGTAAGTTTAGTATGAAAAAGTTTAAACTGTATGAATGAGTTTTAGATAAAAGCGTATCAGTTGAGCAGGATTTATATTTTATTCATCAGACAATCAAAATTCACAGACAAGAAAACCCAATCATCTTGATAGTTTTATATCTAGTTACCAGTTGCTAGGTCCGCAATACCATCGTTAACAATAATGATATTCTAAACAAGTGATTTCTATTCTTAGGCATTGCAATCAAAATTAAATCAATCACAATGCTTTCCCATACGACTAATAACCAGAGATACATAAATATAAATTGACCATTTATACTTGCTAATACAGTCGCATATAATAGACTCTTGCATAAATACTAAGATATATGTTTGTGTGTGTGTGTGTGTGTGTGTGTGTGTGTGTGTGTGTGTGTTTGTGTGTGTGTGTGTGTGTGTGTGTGTGTGTGTGTGTGTGTGTGTATGTGTGTGTGTGTGTGTGTGTGTGTGAATAGATGCTCAGCTACATAAATGTGTCATATAAGCTTTATAATGTACTTAGTGTGTCGATGCTAAACCTATCTGCCAATGCACTTTCGTCTCAAGACGATTCATTATAGCCGGAAATTGTGAGAACAAGAAGTGCATGGAGCGAAATAGATTATGATTTGAATAATCATTTATTTAGTCATATGTAAATTTTACTCATGTGCAAATTGTATGTTGAACTTTCCATAACAACCTTTGATTTTCTTTGTCAGCTCGTATTTTAGCAGTTCACTGTAAAACTCTTGAAATATAAAGTTCCTTCTTTTTTTTTTTTTTTTTTTTGAACCCGCTTGATGCCTCAGTGAAAAATTGGAGAAGAATCTTCATTTTATGTTATTCTGTCTTAATTTAAGTTCCAAACCTCCTAAAATAACATTCAGATTCCTTTGCCAACTTGTATTTTAATGTATTCGTGAAAATAATTTGCGAAAAATTTATCTGCCCCTGCGATGTCTTTTTTTTTTATTCTTTATCTTTTACCAATTCAATTTTTTTCCATTCAGTAGTTCTGTGATTAGATTGTGAAAAGTAATAGAGGGAACTTCAGAATGAGGTCTAAAAGTCGTTGAGTGTTTTATTCCTACCTTTAGGTGGAAGATAATGTTTTTGTTTCTGACAAGTGAATTATTGTCGCTATCACAATTAAGTAGTGCTTCTATAAGTCACAGCTTTTCGCAAAATTCTGGTTAAATCTTTGTGGGTTTCGGGTAAATTTTATTCGCTTTGTATGTTAATTTTTGCCACTGAAAAAGTTTTCTTTGATAAATTTATTGCTTTGGATTTCTCCTGTAAGTGTTGTTCCAACGTCTGTCTCTGAGTCTAAAAAAACATTTAGTGTAATTACATTGGTGCAGATTGCTAGTGTTACTAATTATGTTTGAATTGTTAAAGGTTATTTTTTCTGTCTAAGCGTATGAGATATAATTACGTGTATCGAGTTCCTGCCTTGATACTTAAATATATTCCTTGAGTATTTCCCATTGTTGGAGAAAAAGTGACATTCGTTCCTCTGGGACAACGCCTTCTAGTCTTTTTGCTTTGATCCTTCTTTCTAATTTCCTCCTATAGACACGGAATGAAAACTTATTATGAGAGCATGAAATTATAGCATTGTTACTAACTACTTAGTCATGAGTAGCAAAGACGAGACCAGATCGACCACGGTACTTATTTTTTAATGCCTAGTATTTATTCTATCGGTCTCTCTTGCAGAATCGCTATGTTATGTGGGCGTAAACACATCAACACCGGTTGCCAAACGGTGGTGGGGAAGAAACACACACGCAAACACACATACATACACACATACAATGAGTTTCGTTCAGCATATATATATATATATATATATATATATATATATATATATATATATATATATATATATATATACATACATATATATATATATATATATATATATATATATATATATATATATATATATATATATATATATATATATATATACAGAGAGAGAGAGAGAGAGAGAGAGAGAGAGAGAGAGAGAGAGAGAGAGAGAGAGACCAGAGTAAGCACATAAAATTGAAACAAGGTGTAAAAAATAGTACCCCAAAATCGGAGGTAGAGTAATATGCTTTATTAAAAAGCAGCAAAAATATCACAAAAACTAGAGAGAATGATGATTTGGAAGTTGGTGTTCCTAAAGTGTATCTAACGAATGTTAGATACTTCGTTCAGCATGCAAAACGCATATATATTTATATATATATATATATATATATATATATATATATATATATATATATATATATATATATATATATATATATACATATACATATACATATATATATATATATATACAAATATATATATATAATGTTAATTCTCTAAATGAAGTATTAACAGTAACTGCACGATAAAGTGTAGTATATTGCCACTTAAGTGTGGCTGACCCCTAGGGGTGGATGTTACTGTTGCTTTTAGCCCCAGGAGGACATCTCCTCCAGCTGACTTATCGACACACGACTGTGTCCTGTTTGCCAAGGGAAGTTATCCCTCTCACCTCGGTCAGCAGCACGAACGTATCCGGATTTCAGGGTTATTTCCCTTCGTCGGCGTTCGACAGCTGATGACCTTGGTGAGAGAGACAAAAACCTGGTAAACCTTATATCTTCTTTTCCAGTGAAATTCTTCACTGATATTGAAAAGGTGAAAACAAGCAATGTTAATTCTCTAAATGAAGTATTAACAGTAACTGCACGATAAAGTGTAGTATATTGCCACTTAAGTGTGGCTGACCCCTAGGGGTGGATGTTACTGTTGCTTTTAGCCCCAGGAGGACATCTCCTCCAGTTGGCTTATCGACAAACGACTGTGTCCTGTTTGCCAAGGGAAGTTATCCCTCTCACCTCGGTCAGCAGCACGAACGTATCCGGATTTCAGGGTTATTTCCCTTCGTCGGCGTTCGACAGCTGATGACCTTGGTGAGAGAGACAAAAACCTGGCAAACCTTATATCTTCTTTTCCAGGGAAATTCTTCACTGATATTGAAAAGGTGAAAACAAGCAATGTTAATTCTCTAAATGAAGTATTAACAGTAACTGCACGATAAAGTGTAGTATATTGCCACTTAAGTGTGGCTGACCCCTAGGGGTGGATGTTACTGTTGCTTTTAGCCCCAGGAGGACATCTCCTCCAGCTGGCTTATCGACACACGACTGTGTCCTGTTTGCCAAGGGAAGTTATCCCTCTCACCTCGGTCAGCAGCACGAACGTATCCGGATTTCAGGGTTATTTCCCTTCGTCGGCGTTCGACAGCTGATGACCTTGGTGAGAGAGACAAAAACCTGGCAAACCTTATATCTTCTTTTCCAGTGAAATTCTTCACTGATATTGAAAAGGTGAAAACAAGCAATGTTAATTCTCTAAATGAAGTATTAACAGTAACTGCACGATAAAGTGTAGTATATTGCCACTTAAGTGTGGCTGACCCCTAGGGGTGGATGTTACTGTTGCTTTTAGCCCCAGGAGGACATCTCCTCCAGCTGGCTTATCGACACACGACTGTGTCCTGTTTGCCAAGGGAAGTTATCCCTCTCACCTCGGTCAGCAGCACGAACGTATCCGGATTTCAGGGTTATTTCCCTTCGTCGGCGTTCGATACGTTCGTGCTGCTGACCGAGGTGAGAGGGATAACTTCCCTTGGCAAACAGGACACAGTCGTGTGTCGATAAGCCAGCTGGAGGAGATGTCCTCCTGGGGCTAAAAGCAACAGTAACATCCACCCCTAGGGGTCAGCCACACTTAAGTGGCAATATACTACACTTTATCGTGCAGTTACTGTTAATACTTCATTTAGAGAATTAACATTGCTTGTTTTCACCTTTTCAATATCAGTGAAGAATTTCACTGGAAAAGAAGATATAAGGTTTGCCAGGTTTTTGTCACTCTCACCAAGGTCATCAGCTGTCGAACGCCGACGAAGGGAAATAACCCTGAAATCCGGATACGTTCGTGCTGCTGACCGAGGTGAGAGGGATAACTTCCCTTGGCAAACAGGACACAGTCGTGTGTCGATAAGCCAGCTGGAGGAGATGTCCTCCTGGGGCTAAAAGCAACAGTAACATCCACCCCTAGGGGTCAGCCACACTTAAGTGGCAATATACTACACTTTATCGTGCAGTTACTGTTAATACTTCATTTAGAGAATTAACATTGCTTGTTTTCACCTTTTCAATATCAGTGAAGAATTTCACTGGAAAAGAAGATATAAGGTTTGCCAGGTTTTTGTCTCTCTCACCAAGGTCATCAGCTGTCGAACGCCGACGAAGGGAAATAACCCTGAAATCCGGATGCGTTCGTGCTGCTGACCGAGGTGAGAGGGATAACTTCCCTTGGCAAACAGGACACAGACGTGCGTCGATAAGCCAGCTGGAGGAGATGTCCTCCTGGGGCTAAAAGCAACAGTAACATCCACCCCTAGGGGTCAGCCACACTTAAGTGGCAATATACTACACTTTATCGTGCAGTTACTGTTAATACTTCATTTAGAGAATTAACATTGCTTGTTTTCACCTTTTCAATATCAGTGAAGAATTTCACTGGAAAAGAAGATATAAGGTTTGCCAGGTTTTTGTCTCTCTCACCAAGGTCATCAGCTGTCGAACGCCGACGAAGGGAAATAACCCTGAAATCCGGATACGTTCGTGCTGCTGACCGAGGTGAGAGGGATAACTTCCCTTGGCAAACAGGACACAGTCGTGTGTCGATAAGCCAGCTGGAGGAGATGTCCTCCTGGGGCTAAAAGCAACAGTAACATCCACCCCTAGGGGTCAGCCACACTTAAGTGGCAATATACTACACTTTATCGTGCAGTTACTGTTAATACTTCATTTAGAGAATTAACATTGCTTGTTTTCACCTTTTCAATATCAGTGAAGAATTTCACTGGAAAAGAAGATATAAGGTTTGCCAAGTTTTTGTCTCTCTCACCAAGGTCATCAGCTGTCGAACGCCGACGAAGGGAAATAACCCTGAAATCCGGATACGTTCGTGCTGCTGACCGAGGTGAGAGGGATAACTTCCCTTGGCAAACAGGACACAGTCGTGTGTCGATAAGCCAGCTGGAGGAGATGTCCTCCTGGGGCTAAAAGCAACAGTAACATCCACCCCTAGGGGTCAGCCACACTTAAGTGGCAATATACTACACTTTATCGTGCAGTTACTGTTAATACTTCATTTAGAGAATTAACATTGCTTGTTTTCACCTTTTCAATATCAGTGAAGAATTTCACTGGAAAAGAAGATATAAGGTTTGCCAGGTTTTTGTCTCTCTCACCAAGGTCATCAGCTGTCGAACGCCGACGAAGGGAAATAACCCTGAAATCCGGATACGTTCGTGCTGCTGACCGAGGTGAGAGGGATAACTTCCCTTGGCAAACAGGACACAGTCGTGTGTCGATAAGCCAGCTGGAGGAGATGTCCTCCTGGGGCTAAAAGCAACAGTAACATCCACCCCTAGGGGTCAGCCACACTTAAGTGGCAATATACTACACTTTATATATATATATATATATATATATATATATATAGAGAGAGAGAGAGAGAGAGAGAGAGAGAGAGAGATCTTCACATCAAGATAAATATATACATCATAACGTATATACGCATACAAACACTTTATAAAAACTGTCTTGTATATAGAATATTGAAAAAAGGAAATTATACAATAAACTAATATAACATAATTAAATGTAATATAAAATAAATATATAAATTTAAAATATAAAATTTGGATATATATAAAAATGAGTGGAATTGAATGAAAAATTAACGTCAGCGAAACTTAAATTTGTAAAATAGTCAAATGCTTTCCTAAAAGTCGGATGTAAAATATAAAATGTGAAGTCGAAATATGTACTAGCAATATAATACAAAAATAACTATATATAAGGTGTAAAATCAAATTCAAATGCGACGGTCAAAATTTTCGGAAAGTCATAAATTTAACCCATTTTTCGGGGTTTTTTTCAGCCTGTAAGAATTTAAGAGCTCGTGTCTCTGGTTCAATGCATGTTTATCCTGGAACAGGATGAAGAACTTTTCTGGGAAGCAAAGATTACATGTCGTAGGTCTTATGATTGTGCTTTTTCCAAAATTGCCGAACTGATATTGAAAGGACGGGTGTCAACTCCTTAAGTTCCCAGACATGTTTTGCAAGACTTGCTCTTGTCCTATTCTCGGGCTATCGAAAAGAATTTTGGTGGGAATAAAACCGAGTATTGAATGAATTTTCCGAAGCCCCTGTGTAAGTTTTATATTCTTATGAGCCACTACTTGTTATTCTCTGATTTTCTTTTCGTTTTCTTCCTCACGCCTGTAAGAACTAATTTGTATAAGCATACACAAGGAGATATTATGCGTGTGCGTGTGTGTACGTACATACATATATGCATTTGTATATATTTATGTTTTGTCTATATTTGTATATGTATGTAGCCATGTACAAACGCCTGCATATCTAGTGTATATATGTATATATCGGTCGTTTGGTATATGTATGTATTGCTAAATATATATGTATTTTAGCGTGAAAGTTTTTCTTAATGCATATATCTTTTAATTTAATATTTTTTACCACTAATTATATACCCTGGGTATTCAGGTCCTTTTTCCTTCTACATAAGCTATTTTTGATTTAAGGTTTTCTTCGATTTTTAAAATAATATGTTTTTAAATTGCAATTGTAATTTC
>NC_142934.1:66936488-66961488 GCF_046866305.1 Octopus bimaculoides | reverse complement strand
TCAAAATACAAAGATCTGGAAATAGAGGTAATCTGAATCTGGAGTCTAAAAACAGAAATAACCCCTATAATGATAGGTGCATTATGTATGATTAAAAAACATTCAGACAAATACATATCCAAAACACCAGGACTTACGAATGTATATAACATAGAAAATAATACTACTAGACACTGCGCACATCCTGCGTAAAGTACTTTCAATGGTGTTACAGATCTCCAAGTCAAGCATATAAGTTGTTAGTGGGTAAGACATACGGCCATAAAATCGTTGTTTCAATTCCCTAATAGGGTAGCGCGTTGTTCTGCATTCATTTCGACGTCTGGTGTGTAGCACATCATAAACCTGATTTTTTATTACCCACAAGGGGCCAACATAGAGGGGACAACACAATCTAATCTGGGGTCGGACACACAGATGAGAACAACATATACAATGGGTTTAAAAATTACAATAAATATAAAATCAGATGATAGGACAACATAAGACAATACAAATGAGTGGGGAGATGGGTTAAGCTTGGACCCCACAAGCCCCGTTTTGCCACTGATACCAGAGGTAAGTCTTTTATCGTATTCATGTGGTTACACTCATTCGCAACATCCGTGCTACATTCATCCGTTGACTAGTGAACATTTTCGCCGACAGTTAACTTCTCTCTAGCCCTGTTTTTTTTCAGGTAAAAAGTGAAATAATTCACCAGTGCAGGGCTAGAGATGAAGCGACCTGCCTTCAGTCCTTTCACTCTAGTCTTCCATATCACCTCTTTCGCAATTGCTACTACTACGAGAAAACAATTCTTACCCTCTTTCGATAAGGAACCAGGTGGGTCAATTTTTAGAATTCACTCAGACGACAGCTGTACTTTTCTTGTACTAGACAACAGTTGATCACAATAAACTCACACGTCCGACACCTCCGAGCACTGATCGGATCTTGGACAAGTCGATGGGTCGTGGCAACCGTGTCTTGTAAGCTTATCTTGAATGCGCAAGGCTCCTCGGTAACACTGCCAAGCCAGAGACTTCTGAAAGTTATTCAGAGTCTTCGACCCTACAGCTGATTATCATCGAGACCTAGGGTTTCCCCTAAGGTATCGTCACATTCTGACTCTACCAACCTTTATAGAAAGATGCGGTTGAACCACCACCACTGGCATTACCCGAGCGACAAAATAGCAGGAGAGCCTTACGACACTCCGTAAACCATGTACCCAACTTCGATCTACGATAGAACCAGGTTTCCCGTCAACCGAAACTAGTGAACTTGGGAAATATCTGTTTCCCAAGTGTAGACTACACCCGCTCACCATCCAGGTGGAGCCACAGATGCCTCAACCTCAGCGCATGTCTGCTCATCAACAGCCAAGGCATACCTAGTCCACCCTTTAACGGTTCTTGACAGCAAATAGAGCTTTCAACAAGCGGTTTCGAGCTCCTCCACAAGAAGTGGAAGAGCTGTATTTCCAGCTTCATTAACCACGAATCAGGGCAAGGAACGACGGTTAGGCAGAAAATGATGACCGATGTGATAAACACATTGGCCACCTCCTCCCTCCCCTTCAGGGATAGCCACCGCCAAGACCAGGTCTTGACTACGTGGGTCACCCTGCTCAACACCTCACCTATTTGGAGGTCCGGACCAAACCAGACCCCTAACAACTTTATCGGACACTCCGTCTAACGTCCCACGACGCTGTCAGGATGCATCGACTTGCTTCTCCAGGTACTGAGCTGCAAGCCGACTGACTTTTCACGATTAATCTTTGCTCCTGTCACCGTTTCGTAATCCTTAATGGCCTCGCCTACCTTCTGTAGGTGTTCCATTTCGGTCACGATGATGGTGATGTCATCCGCGTATGCTGAAACCGATTTTCCACAACCTATCTCCTTCGAGATGTCACTCAACTTTCGCAGCAATGGCTCAAGAGTCAGCACATACAAAAGCGGGTAGAGTAGACACCCTTGGCGAACCGAGCGTTTGATACAGAACGGCTTTGAAAGAAAACCGTTCACCCGAACGATCGAGTCGATGTTGTTATATACTGATATGATCCATCTAACGAAGACAAGATTCAGGCCGAACTGCGCGAGAACCGACACCAGGTAACGATGGTCAACCCTATCGAAAGCTTTAGTTTGGTCTAAATGGACCAGTGCCCCACCCTTGCCAAGTTTACTATTGAATCCCTCTAAGGTGTAGCGTAGAAGGTGGAGATTATTCTGAATGGTTCTGCCAGGAATGGCACATGTCTGTGCCTCCTTGACCAAACCATCCGCGACACGCGCAAACCTTTTTGCTAACACCTTGGCTAACATCTTCAGTTTTGTGTTTAACAAAGTGATGGCCCTAAAATTAACAATAGAATCCCGCTTGTCCGGGTCCTTTCTGACTAGCGTCAGAACATGTATGTATACATACATATACATACATATATATATACATATATATACATATAGATTCGGGTGAATATGGTACTTAAGTTTAGGCACCAGAATTTAGTATGGTATTATCCATACAGTTTCAAAATAATGTAACTAAAATAAAAACTAAGCAATAAGAATATCCAAATGTAATGCAGTACGATCGTTTCATGCGACTCCATTTAATTGAACAATGTAAACATTACATCAAATATACAATGTAGAGCAATCTTCAGCTGCACAAAGACATAGAAATTTAGAAATTTAATGAAATTAAATTTGAAAAGAAGGGCATATTTTTATAATTAAATCTAAATTCTCCAAATAGAAAGGAGGAATACAAAAAATCATTTTGACTTAGCCAGACCATACAGGCTAGTAAATAAACATTCTAAGCAGATTTTAACTGTCACTGATTTTATTTGTTTTTTTGGTTCTGATTTATGGACTATCTTATCAGACCTAGAGATTCAAGAGAACAATAGCATTTTTTTAGGGTAAACAGTATAGACAGTAAATATGGATGATATAGGTATAAAATGTCTTAGGGTTTGGTGACAAACTACTATAGGATGGGGGAGTTCTCTACTAGCACACCAGTTTATAATGAAACAGAGGAAGTCTTATCATATAGCACTTGGGTCAAACGTATATAAAAAATAAAATTGCTATATTGCATACAGAAACAGTAAATGGTTATTCATAGTTTTCATTAATAAAAATAATGTATCAGTATTGTTTTACATATGCTAAATTTCAAATACTTAGCTTAATTAATATGCGAATAAAAAGGCTAATTATAAATTAAATAATGAAATAAAATGACATAGTGTATAATAATGTAAATAATCAATTAAGGCAGTATACCAAAACAATAAAGTGGCATTAATTTAAAATACTATGGTAAAGTACATTTAAACGTATTTACACCAATATAAAAGACCCATAGATAAAATGTAAAATTAAAATTTATATATATATATTGGACTAAAATTTAAAAATTAAACTTGTATATCTAATATACAAGTTTAATTTTAAAATATAGTTTTTCTTTGGAGGTGGCCAGATTGGAGCAATCTCGAGTATAACCAGTTGAAATTGCAAAGATAATCTGGAACTCGACTGAGGAAGGAAAACTCCGAATGACCCGTCCTTGTTTTCTTCGTATCGTCTGTCTGGATGTTTTGTTGTCCCTTTTTTGTATCACCTAACTGTCTGGATGTTTTGCGTTCTTGTCCCATTTTTGTATTTTTATAAATTTATATATATATATATATATATATATATATATATATATATATATATATATATATATATATATATGTATATATACGTATATATTTTGTGTTTATATACATAGGCGCATAATTTTTTGACAAGGACACACATACACACATACACATATACACTGAAGTTTTAATTAAATGTAATGAATTGTGTGTGTGTGTGTGTGTGTGTGTGTGTGTGTGTGTGTGTGTGTGAGTGTGTGTGTATGTATCTATGTGCATGAGTGTACGTATATGTGCATGAGTGTACGTATATGTGTATGGGTGTATTTGCTATTGCCTATTTTGTGCATATGAGTACGCTGTGTGTTGTGTGTATGTATGCTGGTGTACTAAAATCAATTCAATTGTTGATGGAGGTTTGTTTTGGTTTAGAGTGTAAGCCAATATTTTAAAGACTTTGACCTGACCTCAACATTAACTTTAATATCACGAAACCGTATGAGGTGGCAGTAATTTGCTACACATCAATATTAGTTCGATCGACGTCAAGAGACCCTGAATGTCGATGTGCTGCTGTTATAGCTATAAAATCATTGGTTTATATCAAAATAATAAACCGATCGATACTCTAGTGAAGCGCTTCCATTATGAAATTTAGTGTTGCGAAAACTAGAAAGCAAGCAATTACTAGAAAGAAAATACTGGAATCTTCGCTGACGACTATTATTTAATTACACATCATTTTGTCGTTTTCATCGTCCAGTTTTTGTGTGCATATCTCATCAGTTTTAACTACGGTTACGACATCAGGATTATTGATTAATAGCTTGCCTAGTTTATTTCAACGTCCCTCTTTTTGGCCGTTGTTATTTTACCCGCTTTATTCATACTTACTTCATTAATTTTATGGTTGCTATGCACGGTTTATCGATGGATGCCTTGTCCATTTTATATATCCACTTTTACCACATATATTTTATCCATGCTTATCTAGTCCGATTTTGCGATGGCCACCTCGACTGGTTTATCTATGTTTGCCTCACTATGCTTTTCACGTCGTTTCGTTTACGCGATGTTACTTCGTCCGATTCATCCATAATGCGAGATGAGGTTGTGACATTCATACTTTTCTCATTGAAAGAAAAATTATAGGGATTCAAACAGAGCTTATGGCCTCTCCAGTTTCTACGTGCCGCAAGCGATACATTTTCCTACTACAACGATCAGTGTCTGATACGTTGACTTTATCCATTTGTAGCTGGGTATCCTCTGCATGATCACTCGACCTGCTTATAGACCTACACATAAGGCATGATGAACCCCAGAAACTTATAGTCTATGAAATCTTATCAATGCGTGTCTTCGTATTTGTGATAGAATGCAATATATATATAAGAACTTAGATACTTATACATACTTGCTCACATACGGACTTTCATTTACATACACACAGGAACATACACCACGCTTCTATACACATAAAATCACACACATACATACTCATATACATATATATAAATGTGTGTATGTGTGCATCTATGTATATATGCGTGTGTAGTTATGCGTGTATGCACGTATATATGCATATATACATATGTATATATATTTATATACATATATATATATGTATATATATATGTATATATATATGTATATATATATATATATATATATATATATATATATATATATATATATATATATATATATATATATATACATATATATATATATATATATATATATATATATATATATATATATATATATATATATACATATATATATATATATATATATATATATATATATATATATATATATATATATATATATATATATATATATATATATATATATATATATATATATATATATATATATATATATATATATATATAAACATATATATAGTGAACTATAACAAAACTAAGAATAAAAATCTAACGGATATGTTTGAAAAAATGGTAACAGGTCGAGACGAGGTATAATGTAAGGAGGACAACGTGTGTATAGTAGAACATAACGTAACAGGTGCACTCGTAGAAAAAAAACCATAGAGTTATATATATATATATATATATATATATATATATACATATTAATATTGAAAAACGATTATATATATATATATATATATATATATATATATATATATATATATATATATATTACACGAGGTTAAAAGTGATAGGCAAGACTACGTTTGAAAACAGAATATTTAAGTAAAAATGTACATACAAGCAGAGAAAAAAATAAAGAGAACTTAACAAGGAAAACTATCGATCACAGGCAAGACCGGCCGGTGTAATGCCTTACTCAAAAACTATCCTGGGGTAAGGGAGAGAATCAGAAAAAGTAGGAACAAAAACGAATATATCAAGGAGAAAATTATTATAAATTTACAAATGATAGACAAAATGTATACCCTTAACACATGAAGATATACAGTCATACACATATACATACAAAAAAACGTGCATACACCCACATATACACATACAGGAGTATGTGAGAGATGATACGACAAGTAAAACATAGAAGCACGTATTCACGTAAGACGTATATAAGTATACATACATATAAACACAAACATACACATACAAATATATACACGTACACACATACATGCATATATATACACCTACACATACATATATATATACATATACACTTACATATATACATACACACACCTACAAACATACATAAAACATAATTATGCACGTACCAGTACACGCACACACGTACATATATATGTACATATATACACATATATATACATATATATAAATATATATATATACATACACTCATACATATACACACACATGTACTCACATATATACATACATATATGTAAATACATACATACAAAGACATACACACATGCTAACAAAAAACATGCATACACACGCATACATATACATATATATAAGCATATGCACACGCATATATATACGTGCATATACACGCATATATATATATATACAAAATAAACACATACACACATTTATGCACCTATACATCCAAAACAGATAATATATGTACATCCACCCGAAAACAAAAAGAATAAAGATGCATATGTACATGTAAATACACCAAAGAAAAATCATATATAAAAAACATACAGAAATATACACATATATATATACACGGATATATATATATATATATATATATATATATATATATACGTATATGTGCGTATGTTAATGTATCCATACAAAAAAAACAAGCATATACAGACAAAACAAGTATACATACGTCCACAACTACATATTTTTGTTCCCACACCTTTTGACCAGCTTTGGTTTGTTTACATCCCTGCAACCTAATCGATCAGTAAAAGAAATCTATAAAACAAGTACCAGTCTTAAAATATCCACTGGTGTGTATTTTTTCGAATAACCCTGTATGGCGATGCTGCAGCATTGCCTCAGTTCAGTGACTGAAACAAGTAAAATATTAAAATCCAAGGCTATGATAGATCTTTGCTCCATAAGGCGTGCAGTAGAATAGATTGCGAAACTATATAGATCCCAATCGAACAGCTTAACCACACAACGTTGTCCGAACCTCGACATGTGAGTCTAAGCAGCAGTAGCAGTAACAAGAACAGCAATCACAACAATGAGCAATTCTAACTCTCATGTAAATACTGAAAATTTGAAATTTATAATTATAAAGAAATATGATAATAGCGGAATCCCCCAAAACTAAAAAGAAAAAATATATTATCATAAGCTTCATAAACTTCACAGCAAAATCTCAGTCAATCAGTCTTGAGTATTTCATTGTATAGATTTCATAAAACTCTTGGTAACAATAAGCTCTACAGCAACAATACGACAACAAAATACAAATGTGTAGCGAGTAGCTAAATATACGCACCGTAATACGTTCGTTAGACATACTATCCTTTCAGGAAAATACCATTTTCATATCTAATCAGGTTTCGATCAATGGTTTGAATTTAAATCAAAATATGAAACTTATCAGAGACGCTATTAAATCATTTATTGCCACTATAGACAGTTTCATTCTTCCATTTATAAAAATAGAAAGAAAGAAAAAAGAAAAATGTTACGAAAACTATCAAATTTCTAACATTAATGTTGAAAATACGTCATTTTGCATAGCCTCATATCATAATATTTTAGTTTCTAATCTTAAATCTTTAAAAAAAATGATATTCTTTACTTGGAATACTTTCAGTGTTAATTCAAAAAGAATTTACAAAATGTTTTAAATATTTCGACCGCTTTATCACGTCTATCTGGTATTTTGAACGAAAAGGATATTTATCTCAGTTACATCTTCGAAATCAGTATCCGTTATTATCCGTGTTGCCAGCATAGTCACTAATATGTTATAAGATAAGGAATTTAGAGTTATTGATGGTTACATGAATGGATTTATTTTTATTTATTGTTTGAATTCACTCCATAAAACGCAGTGTCTTTTACTTAGAAACCAAGCTTTATTGTTAAATGTTAGCCATGAACAAAAGTACAGATTTACATTCTAAACTTCAGACATATTTTACATTTTTACATTTATACTTACAGATTGAATTGCCTGCGCGCTATAAGAGTTTAAATGGTTGGTCTTGAAATAGATTGTCTTTGTTTGAAACCATAGTTTTCTAAAATTACTGTTAAATGTTCGGAAACATTGGGAACAAGTGAAGCAATAATTACTGGTACAAATGTAAATGTATAACGAAGCTACATATTTCAAGGCAGCTGTCCATATATGTTCTCATTTAACTGAGGCTCAATGAAAATGTTATCTCCCGCGGAACAACCACTGCAATGGTATATGATTTTTCCTTCTGAACTAGCCATGCCCGCAATTTATATTAGCGCTTGGCGGAAGTTCTGATGAGAATAATCTACCGAGATTTCTTTTGTGGGTGTACTCAATGTCAATTGTAGTTATTGCTGTTGCTACTGTCTGTGTTGTGATTGTAGTTTGATCGAACAAACCTATGGTCAAAACCTTACATATTTTTGTATATTAGTGACTGTAATCTGATTTATTCCTCCTTTTTGAAGTCGGTAGAATGTGGTTTTAGAATTATGTGGCTACTATTTCTTGCAGACCGAACGACCATGTAAGGACTCTTTCATTGGTTCGTGAGCAACATCAACGTTTTATAAATAACGTAAGACAGCCCTTCCTGCCGATCACATTGTTTATACTTTTAGCAAGAACATTGTGTTACAATGGATCTATGACAGTACTTTTAGCAGCCACCTGTTAGCGAATTATTTATACAGAGAAAAGATGATACTGAGAAAAGGAAGTTCTTTATAGAGACGGAAAAATAAAATATAGATGATTTGGTAACCCGACATTTTTCTAGTGACCTTTCTACAACGACTCTTCATTCCTTAAATGTCAGGATGTTTTTAAAAATTTTGTTCTTCCTAATATTTCCTTCAACTGAAATGTGCTGATTATGATATTAGTTTCTCTGAGAATCCGCATTCAGCCACGATTTCTTCGAGTTTTAGCTTTTATGCTCTCATGATCATTGTAATAAAGCCGACTTTTAGCTTTGGTTAACACTAATCCAAAATGCTTATGAGTGGCCCCTAGATGTATTCTATCACCTGCATTTTACCTGAAACAATGATTATCAAGCAACTAACTTACACTACAAACATGCCCTCTCATTATGAACTTAGTCAGAAGGAACGGAGGAGTCGATGAGGTTTTAAAGGACTTCACAGACTGGCTGGATGGGGGGAAGGAAACCAGTCTGGCTCGAATGCTTGCAACTGAATAGGCACCGTTGAAAGTACCCAAAGTTCTTGGTCATAGTGTGATACCGTGTAGTGAATAAACCTCATCTTAGCCTAGTGCCCGAGTAGACTATGGAGAGATTTGAACACAGAATTCAAAGAGGCGGTAATAATAACACAAAGCGTCTGGTCCAAATGTTACACACTATAATCTATACCGTTTGGTTTTGGTCCATTTTTATCGATCCAGAAGGAAAAAAATCGAAGTTTTCTCCAGTAGTATTTGAACTCTGAGCGCAGTGTTGAGACAAATACTGTATGGTATTTTATCCGATGCTGAAACAACTCTGCCAGTTCACCCGTACACTATGAAACAAGTTATGATTTTGATCATTTTCCCGGTTTTTTTTTTTGTTTTTTTTTTTTTTAACATTTCACCAATATCTTCACTAAATTAAAGATTGCTTGTTATGAGTATCTTCTACTTGATTGTCATGACTCTTTTCTACCGGTTTTCATTTCAGTATCTCCTACCAGCCATATCAATCTGTCAGTGACAGTATTCGTGGTTTTCAAGTAATGAAATGCTTAGATTATTCTCTATGTCCCACATGAGCACAAGATATTAGATCCGTTTTTTTTTTTCCAGTGCTTTGATTAAAAAGAAAACTTTTGTAGATTTTTATAAATAACAAGAATCTTGCTATTCTTAACCGCATCCCTCCACGAAACACTGTAGCTGACGAAAAGTTAGCACACTTCTGAATGTTGCACATAATTCGTGTTTGTCCCTTCTCCTATGTGTTGGTAATCGGGCATCCCATTCAGTAATCCGAGTATAAATGCTCTATCTATCGGCAGTCACGTTGTAGTCGCTCGAAGCTAAATGGTTACCCAATCTTCAATAGACCAAGAGACACGTAGCGTAAAGAATAAGCAATTTCTAAAAAAAAAAAAAACATAGAAATATGTACAGCAAAAATATATTCTATTTATTTTGATGTCCGCTTAAACGTCTACATTCCTGGTTCACATTGAATCATTCATACTGAACTAACGATAATATTACGTATAGCAATTTTTAAATAATTCCTCTCATTGGAGACAAATATTAGGTTTTAAATTTTCCAGACAGCAAGTCAACCTCAACAAACCATATCATGGCTGTCCAGAGAATTTTTATTTCCGTTACCAATGTTTTCTGACCTCAAAAGTAAAAAGCAGGAAAAAAAAAGGAAAAAAGAAACAAAAGCTTTCGACACAAATCAATTCAAATTTATTTACAGACTTTGCTCGTTGACGACACTTATAATTTGTTATTATTTTTCCTTCAATTTTTGAAAGTGCTTTATTGATTCATTTGAGAATAGTTTAGCCATTAATAGTTTTCTATAGATCACCGTTTAGATTCTATTCTTACTATTAAACAAGTGATTGCTTTCTCACAACTCGCTTTTAAAAATCCATTATTTTCATCAGATATACCACAAATTGAAAGTAAAGAGATGATGCGTTTCTTTATTATATTCATTTTGTGTCTCATTTTATTTTAATCGATTACATCATCAAATGGTTTCTTTCCTTTTTTTTCGAAACATATTTAAGAACATTAACAGACAATGTCGGTAGTTTTGAGGAGTAGATAGACCTTGAAGATATGTTACAGCATTCATGTATCATATTCTGGTCAGTAGGTCACTTCCTACAAAAATCGTTGTTTTGGAATTTCCTATAAAACGTCTGACAACTTTTGTTAAAAGTTTTATGTCAATATAATAAATATATTTACCTTCCTTTCCATCTTCTTTATTACGTTTTGTCCTTTTCTAGTTCCAAATCTCCTCTAAGTCGATTTCACCTTTCATGCTTCCACAGTAAAAATATGAATCAACCTGTTGACCCACTCGAGTACTTCTTCCCAGAACATATATCATTCTTCCTAAATAACAAAACAGCAGCAGCAGCAGCAGCAGCAACAGTAGTAGTAGTAGTAGTAGTAGTAGTAGTAGTAGTAGTAGTAGTAGTAGTAGCAGCAGCAGCAGCAACAACAACAATAACAACAACCATAGCAATAGTGATGGTGATAGCAGTAGTAGTATTCTTAGTTGTTGCAGCAGTAGCAGTAGTAGTAGTAGTAGTAGTAGTAATAGTAGTAGTAGTAGTAGTAGTAGTAGTAGTAGTAGTAGTAGTAGTAGTAGTAGTAGTAGTAGTTTTCAATTTACATCTTGAATGTAATTCCTGTCGCGAGCAGCTTTGCAGTGCAGGTCTGTGTATTCTCTTCCAGTACAGTCCAAGCACAAAACCCTACTTTAATCTCTCATGAGCTTCCGTTAATAGCTGTTTGCTCCTCAAATATAAAAATGGTCGTATTTTTACCCATGAAAATAAAAATATAAAAGGAAGTGCCAATCGTCTTAACATGAAACCGTTTGAGACTGTGTCAATGAGCCGATCAAAACCTTGCGAATGGATTCGCCAATCTGAAACAAGTAAAAGGTAAAAGCTATAAGTTTATTTTAGAAGATATATGGCAGTCTTTTAAACAGTTATATCATGGCATAAGCTAAAAATCATTCCTTCACTCAATAATAACGCCTTTACGCTTTTCTCTTGATACCAGCCAGCAAACTGTGATTGTGTTGAAGAACTGTCAATATTTAAGAATCTTCCAGACTATATTGATATTTAATTAAACTTATATTGCCTTATCATGCTGCATAATTTCCGTAACCTTCGATGATTGCAACAACAAACATGCCAAAGACTCGTGAAAACTGCTACAGTTAAAGTAACCAACTTAATAGTATGCAAACACTAAAGTATTGTAATGTAAGAGTGACATTTGTCAGAATAATATTTGGGAACATTCGAAGATATGCGGTGGACGTAGCACTCTCGACACTTAATGTTCTATCAATGCTCTATACGACAATACTAACAAAGATAATGTTAGTTGTTACTTTTACGTAGTATCTAGGTATGTTCTAGTGGAGGCGCAATGGCCAAGTGGTTAGGGCAGCGGACTCGCGGTCATACATCGCGGTTTCGATTCCCAGACCGGGCGTTGTGAGTGTTTATTGAGCGAAAACACCTAAAGCTCCACGAGGCTCCGGCAGGGGATGGTGATGAACCCTGCTGTACTCTTTCACCACAACTTTCTCTCTTACTTCCTGTTTCTGCTGTGCTTGTAATTCAAAGGGTTAGCCTTGTCACACTGTGTCACGCTGAATATCTCCGGGAATTATGTTAAGGTACACGTGTCTGTGGAGTGCTCAGCCACTTGCACGTTAATTTCACGAGCAGGCTGTTCCGTTGATCGGATCAACTGGAACCCTCGACGTCGTAAGCAACGGAGTGCCAACATAGGTATGTTCTACAGTAGCAGCCATATTTTAGACAAACCACGCTGCTTTTAGATGGAGTGCTCAGTTAACTAAAGGAAATACTTTAATACCGGTAGAACCAATGGTAACTATAATATCAACAATGGTTATGCTACTTTTGCGTAGTATCTAAATGTGTTCCATAGTAACAGCAATATTTTAGACAAACCACACAACAAAGTTTTGAATGGAGGAAATGCTTGCAATAAGCATAATATCGTTATGTATAAGCGGTCGAGCAAACGAGACAAAGATAGGTTTATTTGAGCAGATGCACCAGCGCAACATAATGACAAGAGCAGCAGCAGGAACAGAAACACAGACTTTTTTTTTTGTAAGTGTCCTACAGTTTAGTAGGTCTTAGCGACACCACCGAAATCGAGATGCAATAACAAGAGAAACGGAATTCAGCATTGTAAAATAACTGAATACACCGCCATTATATATTGTTTCTGAGGTTTATAGCAATCTCGTTTATTTCTCTTTGGACCATTCTCGTGTAATAGAGGCCAAAGACAGATTAAAGCATGCAAACTTAAGTCAATGAAGGAATACATAGAGGTACTCAACCATTTTTTGAGCATGGACCCCTTTAATTCCTATTTTACTTGCGTGGACTTTCATAGCCATTCGACGTTTTAAAAAATCCTGTTACATTTTTATACTTAAATATTATAAATTATTGTATTAAAAAATTGTTAAAATATTTTGAGCACTGTATAAGTATAATCAATTTGTTGCAGATAAATTTTAACAACAAAATCGTATATGGACTCCTCAAGGGTAGTATGGATCCCGGTTGAGAACCACCGCTCTAGATAGTTGAGTGACACCTTAATCGGTTCAGATAATTACCACTTTTAACACATGCACAATACAAAACTGAATAGTTGATAGTATATGACATTCCAACGAGCTACTGTTTGACAGCTAATATTCCCATATGAACATATACCAAATATGAAACCATATAGGCGATAGTAGATGATTGTCCAACAAGCTACTTCTATACAGAGATTAACACAAAGCTAATATTGATTGATTAGCCAAATAATATTGTTCGACATACAAGTTATAGTTGTCTCCCTAAGTATAATTATCAATTAAGAATGAATCACTCGTTCTTACGTCATATTGCTCACACTCTATGATATACAAATCTCATGAGAAATCAGATAGGATGCAGTCGCTACTGTACAAGCATGTGTTGTATGTTTTCTTATTGTTGTTTTTTGCCCCAGATCAGTTTTATTACCGAAGGAGTCCCAACTGGATTACTACAATTATTGTTTTCAAGGCACGAGCCCATGATTTACTGAAATTTGGTTGCTATTTCTATCAAGGTCGAATTTACTCCGTAGGTATTGGTTTCAAATTTTAGCACAAGGTCTGCAAAATCAACCCAATATTCAACTAGTACTTATTTTATCGACCCCTGCGCCATTTGAACCCAGAACATAAAGGCGAACGAAATTCCGTTAAACTTTTTTTTCCCGGCATGCTAACGATTCTTATTTATTGCCCACAAGGGGCTAAACATAGAGGGGACAAACAAAGGGATTAAGTTGATTACATCGACTCCAGTGCGTAACTGGTACTTATTTAATCAGCCATGAAAGGATGAAAGGCTAAGTCGACCTCGGCAGAATTTGAACTCAGAACGTAGCGGCAGACGAAATACCGCTAAGCATTTCGCCCGGCATGCTAACGATTCTGCCAGCTCGCCGCCTTAACGTGGAGCTGTAATTATTCCATACCAATCTTGAGTCTAGAAATATGGCACAATGCAGGTATACATAAAATATGCATATTTGTATTATTGTAGTGTTTCGTATAAGGTCACAAGGCCACAAATTTTGTGGAAGGTGCTGTCAATTATATGAACTCAAGTATTTCACGAATCTCAGAAGGATTAAAGACAAAGTTGATCTCTTTCGGATTTGAACTAAAAAAACGTAGGCATTGTAATAAACCCAGATCTGTTCCATTTGAAGGTTAAAGACAATGGCTATGAATGTATGACAGGAGTGTAATATAAGGCGGCGAAATGCTTAGCGGTATTTCGTCTATCTTTAAGTTCTGAGTTCAAGTTCCGCCGAAGTTGTGCCTTTCATCCTTTCGGGGTCGATAAATTAAGTACCAGTCGCGTACTGGGTCGATCTAATCGGCTGGCCCCCTCCCCGAAACTTTAGGGTCTTGTGCCTAAAATAGAAAATAATTATGACCAAATGGTTAAGCACTTTCTTTTGCCAACACGAATTCCCGGGATCGATCCCACGGCATGGTACTGAACCAGGAAATTCGTGTTTGCAATGCCATTTTTGTAACTCACATACCTTCTGAGTTAAAACGGCGTCGCAGAAAATTTATGGAAATAAAATTGCACCTGCGTTTTGATCAGCTGAGCATCTATTCGCAGCGTTGTTGTACTGTTAATACAACAAAACCCATATTGCAGTAACTGGCCTATCGACAGTGTGTATGCATTAAGTATTATACATACGTATAAGATCTGATACAGTTGCTGAGTATACCGGATATATATATATATATATATATATATGCAGATGTCAGAAACACAAGAAATATAATAATGTTCTCAAGAATGTATTAGGTAGTTATTCTCTTGTTCGTAACATGCGCATATATATACATATACATATATAGGTAAATATACATATATATAGGTAAATTTCCAAATTAACTTGGTAGGGATATACAATCATAGCGGGTACCGTGTTAACTTTTACCGGTTAATAATGCTGCTTAACCTCCGTGAGTATAAAAACATTTCAGTTAGTTTATTTTACTATCCTTAGTAGATCTTAATATCGGTAAATCCATATATCTCTATGGAGACTGTATGGTGTCGGTAGAGAAGAAATAACAAATTAATAATAAGAACAGAGATTTATATATCCAGTTTGATTCTGCAGTCAATCACCTCTTTCCATTTCTGCAGCTTACATATGTCTCTACTCTAATTTCGTGTGCATTTTGGTGTTATTTGCCGCTTCGTCGGGTTGCTATTAAGTTCAGATAGGATTTGAAACGCTATTAATAGCAACCTAAAGAAGCGGCAATTAACACCAAAATGCACACCGAGATGCAAAATTTTGCAGTGTGCACGAAATTAGATCAGAAACATATGTAGGTTGCAGAAATGGAAAGACGCAATTGACTGCAGAAAAAAACTGGATTTATAAATCTCATTTCCTTATTATTAATTTATTATGTGTATGTAGAGAGAGAGAGAGAGGGAGAGAGAGAGAACTATAGAAATGCATACACGTATATTTCGAATAAGAGAAAAACTACTCAATACATTCTTAAGAACATCATTATATTTCTGACGCTGCTGACATCTACTGTTATTTTACGTTTTAGATATGATCAAATTGTCAACTAGCTGTCTTAATTTCATTTGTATGTGTGTGTCTTTATATATATATATACATAGATGTATATATGTATTCGGTATACATAGCAATATAGAAATATATACATAAAAGATGAAAGTTAAGGAGTAGATACCGACTTCGGTCATAAACCTAGAAAGCTTCCCTTCGATGCACAAGTCCGGAAAGATTGTTTATGAAAGACAAACAGTCGCCATGCATACCAGCCTCCCCTCTCCACGCGAAGGGAAAGGCAGAAGCCGATCCAGCTTGGCACCAGTGAGGTCGCAACTCATTTCTAGAGCACTATATATGCCTAGTGTTTCTCCCTATCGTATTTCCAGACGCGTTTCTAGCTCTTTATACGTTATCAATGGGAAATACATAAACCCTGCCTGGGGCTAATACCACTGAATTTCTTTTGACTTGGCAGTTTAATAGTACAACTCACTCAAAGTAATTGTGTTTTAGTTAAAGCTATTTCTTTAAAATATGCCCAGAATTATCTGACATTGGTATTTCCCATTCATAACGACTAAAGAGCTAGAAACGCGTCTAGTAACTGCTGTCAATTTGCTTTTACAAGTTACGGTAACTTCTGCGAATTTGCCTTAGAAGTTGAAATATGTCAAAAACGTATTTTAACTAATCTAAATTTCACTTAAATACATGTGTGTGTGCGCACATGTATGATGGCTAGATACCGGTATCTCAATAGGTACTTCGTAATTCGTGGCATTTATTCGTGTGTAGTGTACTAAATGTCGAAACTAGGTAGAAAGTATTTTGTGGCCAAAAATATAGTTATATGTGTGAATGTATGTGTATGTATTATAATGTATGTAGGTGCCTATGTGTACGTGTGTTGGTCAAATACATACATGCACACAATATTGTATGAGTATGTGACAACGTAAAAGCAATCACTTTCTAAACCCATAAAAAGATACGACACTAACGCATTTTCTTTCTTTTTCTTTATCTCTCTCTCTTCTCCCTCACTGTCTTTCTCTTATTAACTTACTAAATATTCTGTACATTTCCCTCTCTCTCTCTCTCTCTCTCTCTCTCTCTCTCTCTCTCTCTCTCCCTCTCTTCTCCCTCTTTGTCTTTTTCTTATTAACTTACTATATATTCTGTGCATTTCCCTACCACACCTCATATACTTTCCTACTTTCTCTTTCAACCCATAAACTCATTTCCTCGCCACTCACCATTTTCTCATCTCTCTCTACTTTCTGTGTACAGATAAGCCAAAAATTTCAGTCAAACCATCAAGGCGCCTTGATCTTTACCGAAATCACCAACACTATCACTGTCATTAACATTTTCATCGATGTCATCGATGTCATCATTTCATTATTATTATTTTCATCGGCATCATTCCTAATATTATTATAGATAAGAGTAGCATTGATTTGTAATATGGGCGCCAGATATTCTTGTTCGGTTTTTATCAGTAATCAGTAGGTATGCTAGTGTTTGATTTAGTTACGCTTTGTTATATCTTGGTTGGAATTTTTTGTATGTGTGTGCTAATTCTATCTTTGTGGTTTATATTATCAATGTCTTTAACTCGTTGTTTTAGTTTTTGATGTTTGATCTTTGTTCGTTGAAATTACATTATGTATTCTTTCTCCTCGAGTGTTCTATTCATGTTTGGTCTCTATTTTTACCTCTTTTTCTTTTAGGTTTTGGGAATACATCTTCCTAAATTAGAAACTCTGGATGTAAAGCTACTTTTGGATTATCTCTCTAAAATGTTTTATATGTGCTTTTTTATGATAAACAGATTTTGAGATAGAGTGTAGTAATAAAATATATATGTAGTATAGAAACGCATTTGTCTCGTACACATTTATACTTTTTTTTCTACTTTGATTAAAACTATTCAGTTAAATTAAAGACTATCATATTAAATTATCGAATATATTTTGATTAAGACTAATTAAAATTCTATTTTTCTTAAAGCCCACGGGGAGTAAAATCTGATCTTCTCTTTAAATTTTCATTATTTTCATTGAGTACCAGCTTTTTTGTTTCTGGCGATGAGGAGTTTGGCGCAATCAATTTCCGTATTTTTGACGCATCAAATTGAACGTACGCATTCCACATCTAACTCAATGAGAATAATACGATTTTGGTTGTTATATTGTGTCTGCCTTTGAAAAACAATGAATCAAATAAGTAAAGAATTAACTTTTGATCCGATACTTTGGTTATACGCGAAAGACAATCGGACACTTGCAGTATATTTACCTATATGAGACAGAAGCAATAAAACTTACCTAATAAGTCAATAGTATTACTTAAAGATATCCTTCAATATTTTCATCACCAGGTTTTATTTTGTTTTTGATTTTTCTTTTCTCGATTTTCTTATTTCATCGATATTAATAGATATTCTTTTTCAGAGCAGTGAAGTAATTATAGCATCATACTGTTTATCCTGGTCTTTGTCAAACAAAACATCTCATAATATTTGCTCCGGCTCTTCACATTCAAATTCCGATGAGGTTGACTTTGCCTCTCATTCTTTCTTGTTCGATGAAATATTTACCAGTTGAGCACTGGCTTCGATGTAAGCAACTGACTACCTCCCCTGGAATTTCAGGCCTTGTACCTTTAGTAGAAAGGATTATTATTATTATTATTATTATTATTATTATTATTATTATTATTAAAGGATTGACGTAACTCTTCACATTTCTATAATTTCGAATTTTTATCACTTTTTATTTTGAACTCGATAAAAGCCAGGCTTGCTATCGAAATATCGTTCAACCGATAAAATATTATTATTATCATTATTATCATTATTATTATTATATTATTATTATTATTATTATTATTATTATTATTATTATTATTATTATTATTATTGTTATTATTATTATTATTACTATTGAGTGAGAGAGCAGTGCATACCATCAAAGTGACGCTAGGCTAAAATATACGAAGCCCATTATACCCATCATGACTACCCGTCTGATAAGGGTACACTTCTTCTGCTGTTGGTGCTGCAGTAATGTCCATTTATATTTTTGCCAAGTTCTTGGTAGCATTTTTGGGGGTTGAAGTTGAACTGTTTGTTTTGTTCAAAGAAACGTTGGCGTTTCTCATACCGGCGGATTCTTTGTGCTTTGGCAAGGACATCTTGCTTTAGCTTTTCTTTTACCTCAGGTAAATCTTTTTCTGTAATGTATTTGCATAGTATTTTTGTTTTCTTCTTGTTGCTTAGTAGTGTTGATTGTCTACTAATTTCGTTAAGAATCGACAGATATTTTCTCTTTTTTTATTTATTTTATTTTATTTTTTTTTTTTTTTTGCATATTATTTATCCACAGGGTTTGTTTGGGTGGTGGAACTCCTGTTTGGATGGGTTTGAAGGAGAATCCTGCTTCTTTTGTGGCTGCTGCATATATTATGTCATTTAGCTCAGTGATATTGCCATTTGTTTCTGTGGCTATTAGTTCCGTGACGGCCAGGTTTATGCTATTTATTATTGATCTTGTTTTATTGTCTATTTTGATTTTGGGGAGGTATAATCGATGGTCCATTCTGAGATCTGTGGTTTTCAGTTCTTTGATTATTCTCATTTTTATAGTATCATAATCAGTAGGTTCTCCTTCACTGTTTCCAGGTTTTAGATTTGTTTCGCCTTCCTTCCTTCTCATTCATATGTTTGTCTATGGTGTTCTGGATTGGTGCTTTTTGTACATTATTATGCATCTCTACGGTCTGGGTTTCTTGTTTTTTTGTTTACTTCGTTTTTGTTGGGAATGTTACGTTTGTCTTCGTGTTTTACTATCTCAGTGATTATATTATCTGGCATTGTTGTGTGGCTACTATCTATATTTTCCTAACGTATCTTTCCTTTTAATTGTTCTATTTCTATTTCTGATATCTTTTTTGCTTTGAGAATATATCTTCATATGTTAGCTAGTTTATTTGGGTTCATTGCTGTATTCAAGTCTTTATTTAGGTTATTTTTCTTCCATATTTTATATGTATGCGTTGTTGAGTTTTCGTTCTTTGGGTAGAGCGCTGCTGTAAAATAAGCGTGTAGGATTGAAATATATTCCTCACGTGTCCATTTATGCCTTTTTGGTTTTATTTGCGGGATATGAGAACAACGTCCAGCCCTTTATTTTGACGGTCATCATTTTCGTAGGATACCGGTCCGTTCATTTCTGTTGTCAAATTGTTTTGCACGTCTTTTTGTGTAACAAGTTTAAAGTACGCAATTTCCGATTGTTATTCTTGGGTTGAGTGATACCGGCATTGTTTAATTTATTTGTAATCTTTTGCGTTTGGGGCCAGAGATGGTCTAGTGTTGATGGATCGTAATGTATCAAGCGTGTTTACATGTGCTGTGCGAGCAGTGGAGTGTTGATGTAACATGCGTGTTTACGTTCACTGTGCGAGTAGTGGAGATGATATCCATTTAAAATACATCATTTCATTAGGAAAATTGGAATATATTTCAATGAGTATTACTTACTCGGATATAGTCCAACCCTTTGTCAGCTATTTTTGGCTCCATGTGATGTCTTTACTCCCGATGTTTTTGGATAAATTCCGGAGCAGTGTTTTATCGCTCTCACAAGTTAAACGTCTCCGGTGTATTCTGTTAAACGTCCCCGGTGTATTATTATTATTATTATTATTATTATTATTATTATTATTATTATTATTATTATTATCATTATTATTATTATTATTAATATTATTGTTATTTTATGTTTGACTTTTGCTTTGCATTTGTACAAGTTGGATCCAAGTCTCACCCAGAGATCTCAAGAGACAACAAGTTAGAAGTTCATGTAGGTGTTATGCCTAGGGTACCATATATTTCGATTTGTACATAGTGTTGTTCTAGAGAATGTTTATGAAACCATAAGAAAATTATGTTTGTTTTAAAATTTGAGATCACATAGACAGTATTTTACGTAGGATATGGGCAGTTCCCATGAGCACTATCTTTTGAACTTCAGCCATTTTGGGGTTTCCTGGTATTATTATTATTATTATTATTATTATTATTATTATTATTATTATTATTATTATTATTATTAAAACGTCAAAATAAAAAGAAGAATGTCATTGTTACCTAGTGAACGATATTTCGACACCTTGTGTCTTCAACTGTGTGATTCAAAAAATAAATTTGTCAATCTACTTCATTTTAGTTTCTATATAAAAGATTATTATTATTGTTGTTGTTATTATTATTATTATTATTATTATTATTATTATTATTATTATTATTATTATTATTATTATTGAGGCGGCGAACTGGCAGAATCGTTAGCATGCCGAGCAACATTTTTAGCGACATTTCGTCCGTCTTTACATTCTGAGTTCAAATTCCGCCGAGGTCGACTTTGCCTCCCACCCTTTCGAGTCGATAAATTGAACACCAGTGAGACACTGGGGTCGATATAATTGATTTGTCCCCTCACCCAAAATTTCAGGCCTTGTGTCTATAGTAGAAAGGATTATTATCATTTTTTAAGGCGGCGAGCTGGCAGAATCGTAAGCAAACCAGGTATTTCGTCCGTCACTACGTTCTGAGTTCAAATTCCGCCGAGGTCGACTTTGTCTTTCATCTTCTCAGGGTCGACAAATTAAGTACTATTGAAACACTGGGGTCGATCTAACTCATTAACCCTTGTCCTTCTGGCAAAATTTGGAACCATTAAGGCGGTGAGCTGGCAGAATCGTTAGCACGCCAGGCAAAATGCCTAGCAGTATTTCGTCTGTCTTCACGTTCTAAGTTTAAATGTCACTGGGGACGACTTTGCTTTCATCATTTCGGATCGATAAATTAAGTACCAGTTACGCACTGGAGTCGTTGTAATCGACTTAATCCCCACCACCACAAGCAGCCCTTGTGGCAAAAATTTGAAATCATCATCATCATCATCATCATCATCATCATTATTATTATTAACATCATCATCATCATCATCATCATCATCATCATCATCATCATCATCATCGCGTTTATCATTATATCATCATCATATCAACAACATTGTCGTCATAACTCCTAGCACCAGCTTCGTTTTACTAGTCCTAATCTTAATTATGTGATTACTTTGTTGTTGTTAATTACACTAAAATGTAAATGTAAGCTCTGAATGGTGGGTTTTTTTTAAATCAAGCTAATATCCTTCTCTTTATATGGCACTACTTTCTATAGAAGAGGCATGAACGCCACACAATTATAATTTCCCCCTTCTCTTTCATTTAAATTCGATCGACGGTTTCTGTCTAGTCAAAGCATCTAATCAATCAATATTAGCAAACTGTGTTTGTGTCACGCCAGACGAAAGTAGCATTCTTCATTCAATAAACACAAGCACTTTCATTATTGATTAATATATCGATTTAGATGTCACTTCTTACGCCATACAATCAGCAATGGTATTTAATTCTATTTCTTGTCTACTGTTGGATTTTTGTGGTGTTTTTTGGATTTTTTTTTTTTGTTTTCGTTTTTCTTTGTTTTTGTCTAAAAGTATTCCCTTCACTAAGTAAGTAGAACAAACTTCACCGATTCTTTTCAAAACTACGAAACTGCGAAACTTTCTCCTTCGTCTTACTTTCCACTGATTTCTGTCAAGGGACGATATGATGACATATGATATTTCAATTATTTGAAGATAGAAAGACAAAGAAAGAGAGATGGAAGGAAGGAGAGAAAAATAAATCGAGACCCTCCCATTTAACGGAAATTTAAAAGTTCACTTGGTAATATATTGCTATATGTATACAATGATTGGCTGTCGTTGGAGGAGTCAAGTATATATAGCCTTCAAGTCAGCGTTTGTGAATGTGTGAGTGTATGGTGGAACATCTTGTGAATGTGTGATTATATGTGTATGTGTGTAAGTGTGAATGGTTGTGTATAAGCGTCTGTGTATATGTGTAATTGTGAATGGTTGTGTATAAGCATCTGCATGCGTGTATTTGTGTGTGTGTGTGTGTGTAAGTATGTGCGATACTTTATTCTGGATAAAGCTGTTACGTGTCTGATTCTTGAGTGAAGTAGCTGTATATCTAGCGACATCAATGAGTTTGTCAGAAAGACTTGTCCTCATTTTAATCTATCAACACAAACTCCATTTGTAGGATCACCTAGCCGAAAGATAAACTGACCAAAGTGGCTCTCAAACGGAGTGAACGATCGACTGAATTAACTATCAACTGGACGAAAAATCAACGATATGTACCCTATCTCTAAATTGATGCATCCTTACCAAAACCACTGTTGACACGTGACAACCTCCACTGTATTCAACGATTCAATTTGTTTTTCTTTTTTCTTTCTTTTTTAAAATTAATTAGAAGATGCATTAGTGGCCATGTAGGCAAGTGGGGTAGGAGAATTGATGTCCATATTGAATATCTGCAGTTCAACGTTTCAGGAATAACGTAAGCAGAGGCAGCATTTCAGAAAGTTTCAGTTATTGGGCGAAAGACGAGAAGTTGAAACAGATGGGTCGGTTGAGCATGGATAGGAAGAGCATGCAGCTTGCTACATTCGAATGGGTGCAGAGAAGGCGAATGAGAACCGAACGAAAGACCTCAGATTCACACATGTTGAGTAATCCAGAAAAAAACAACCATGGTGAGATTGACGAGAGAAGCATAGAAGGCTACGTTGATTGTGAGTGTATTGGGATGGTATACAGTAGTTATTTCAAAGGAACAGATGTCATTTTAGTAGCAAGAGAAAAAAATATAGTGATAAAACAGTGCGAGCGTGAGTTGTCAAAACGTGGTGGGGGATAAATTTGCTTATCAGCTGGATTGTCTTATTATCGAAAATATTTTTATAATCTTTATTCATGGAAGCAATATATATCGAGTACGTTGCGTGATATTGTTATTGTTGTTGTTGTTTATCCACCAGGTTATCCCTGATACCAATTCAGACAATTCTGTCTTTTTGTGTATCTTAAAAGAGGTGTATTTTAAAAGACATAATTTTACGGATGTGTTTAGTATGTCGCGCAACCATGTAAAGGCTCTTAATGGCTCGCTTCCCGTCGTTATTATGCTTTAGTCGTTTACAGAATAACGGGATTAGGACGCATTATCTTTTTATCTGTACTCAATGAAGTTAGATACATTTAAATGCGTATTTTGTTTTTCAAATGAAGAGAGAGAACGCGAGACAGAGAGGAAACTGAGCTAAACGGTTTCAGAAAATTATTTTTATGTAAGGCAGATGAATATCTGTGTTGAAAATTTTACTTTGCAACTACATCAATTCGAATTCGACCCCTTGGTGTGTCACCTTGCTCAAGCATCTTCCAATATAGCCTTGGCTTCACTAATGCCTTGTGAGGGAAATTTGCCAGACGGAAACTATGTGAAAGCCAGACGGAGGGACCAGGGTTTTGTGTTTTGTTGATAGATTTAAATCTACCAACAAAACACAGGTTGTAAAATCTACCGCCGATTTAACATCACTGCCTGGACTTTGGGTATCTTTAGCAGAGCCCTTTTTTTTTTCTAGTCTTCGGGCCAGGTTTCGAAACTGAGGATAACTCCCGCCTTTCTTACCAGAGCCAGTAATTCTGTAATTGGTCGCTGAAACTTCCAACCGTTTCTCTCTGACTAAACAGTAAAAGAAGACAATAATAAAAGGACACTCAATATATGTGAATCTGAGGTCTTTGTGGCATTGATTAAGTATTTTAATTTGATGGGATCACAGCTCCAAGCTTTCCGGATAAGATCATTTCTTTCTTTGTTCAGGATTATATCTTGAATGAAAAATATTAATGATATTTTGTG
>NC_142934.1:66911488-66931488 GCF_046866305.1 Octopus bimaculoides | reverse complement strand
TTTCCCAGCATTGTCTTTACAATCTTCTTACACACAGGCAGAATGAGTGATTCGCCTAAAGTATGAGCTTTCATATTTTGTGCTATCAGTTCTGAAACTTCGTAAAGAAGAGATTTGAACTTTTTCAGAAGTCGTCATTATACTTTCGAAAGAGTTTCCTGATTTCGTCTGTTGTTCTCACAATCTTTTGAAATAACTTATAGATTTACCTTGTAAATGAGAGTGCTTAGCTTTAAAATGCTTGCTCAGTTTACTAGGAACCAATGATTAATTTGACATTTTACATCCACATAGCGGCAAAGGATCATCAATATTTCCAGTCCAAGGAAAACCAAATCCTCAATAACTTTCGTCGTATTTGCGAGTAGACCACGCTTTAGCTCTCTTACTGGAACTGATTCCGCTGTATTCACTTCTGGAATCACATTCACGTTTCTGTTTTAGAAATCTATCCATTTGTATGGGTGTATTATTGCATATTTATCTGAAACTTTTATATATATCGTTTAAAGTTTTAGATAGGTAGATATATATACCAGTGACAGGAATATGTGTCACGAAAAAAACTTTGGACTATTTATCACAACACTTCAACTTGCAGAACCTATTATTTCTACTGTCACTGCTACACTACAGCACGGCTTTGAGCAGCCGCGCTTGCTCACCAGTACAAAACTCGTTTGAACGAGTTTACAACGTGTATAAAACCTTCTTCCAGGCAACCAGCTGTTGCTTGCTGGATATCTTTCCACTCTTAACATAATACTAATGGTCTGCTGTAAAGAACATTTCAATGCTGAAGTGAGGATATAATTTACTATAAATTCATTTTTTATCATCACTGATATCTACCTAGATCCTAGAATTTCGTGGGGCTCACCTAAGCATGCCTCCGGGCGCACCAGTACGCCCGGGCACACCTTTCGAGAATCACTGCTTTAAAGTAATGTATAATTACATTGAACCCTATGACGATTCATATCGTATGATATCGAGTTGTCAGATAAATTCGTTCGGTTTATTTATACGCTAATCTTTACTATTCATCAACAATATTAACAAATCAATTAATAATTTAATCTTCTTTATATTTTACCATTTCTTGCCAAAATTCCACTAGCTTGTCAGGTCTTGATGGTAGAATCATAGGGTCTTAAGTCGAAGACTTCATCGAGTAACGTTTTCAGATGCACATCGTTGTTGAACGAAACACATCGCAGACTGTTTAACAGCTACTGGAACCGATAATAATCTGAAGGTGTTATATCAAGAGACTACCGAGTGTACGCCAGGACCTTTCAACCGAACTCTTGAATAGGATTTTGGTCAAATTAGTGACTTGGGACTAGCGTTATCGTGTTGCGGAAGCTGATCGGATCGTTTTAGTTGAAATGCCTCGTTGAGCTGTTGCATTTGCTGAACGTAATGCTCTGCATTGAGCAAGAAGTTGCTTTCACACATTTCGTAGTGGATTATCCCTTTCAACTCTACCAAACTCAGATCATTTTCTTGTGTGGTTTCAGGTCTGGTACGGCTCGAGGTTTTACTTCCTTTTCAGGACCTATCCTTTCTTCTGCTTTACATTGGCCTAAATGCACAATTTTTCATCACTGGTGACAATACTATAAAGAAATCTCTGTTTGTGTTCGCACGTAGTCTGGTAGCAATAAAGGTGCGGTGGAGTTTGTCACTTTTGTTCAGAGCGTGTACCGCCCATACACCGATTTTTTAGATTTCATCCATTAAGAAGAAGTGACTGGCGACAGTGTAACGAAAGCATCCTATCAATTAGGCTAAACCACTTGTGGATTGGCGTGGAAATTCGAAGAAGAGATTGCTCAGTAGATCCTCATTCAACTGAACTTGTTGGTCGGAAGGAGGAATTTATGTGAAGTCGAATTTCCCTTCCTTGAAGCTTGAAAGCCATTTCTGTACCGTTCTTTCAACAGTAATGCCTTCTCCATACACAGCACAAATGTTGAGTGATTATGGCAATTTTCGAACTTTGACTGAAAACGAAGAAAAGCCGATGTTGAACGTGTTCATTTTATTCTACTTGTTACTCCATCGTCACATGTCTGAAATAATGTAAAATTTATTCAAATTTTAAAAATCATAAACAGAAGTTGTAGAGAAAGAACAGAGCTAGAAAAAAAGACATAAGGCACTTCGATACAAATATTTTTCGTGTTAATTAAAATAAGATTGGAAAGAAATGATTGAATTTATCTGGCAACCCAATAATAACCAATCGTGGCACGAGAGATGTAAAATAATGTCAACCAAGATTCGAAACATGTTTCCCAAAATTTGTCTCCATGGAGATATATTGCTTTGCTTTACGACATTTGTTTTAATTAATCTGATAGCATTAGCTGCAGACTCACAGGCTCCATATATTGGATGAAAACACGAAAATTGGATATTGTGACGTCATTGCTGTTGTTGTTACTCTTTAAGCCCAGATTAAAACTGATTAAACAAAACTAATGATCAAAGCATTCCAGCCCGGATATATTCTTTATTCTTTTACCCTTTTACTTGTTTCAGTCATTTGGCAGCAGCCATGCTGGAGCACCGCCTTAAAAGGTTTTTATTAGTCGAAGAAATCGAGCCCAGGGCTTATTATTTTGCAAACCTAGTACTTATTCTAGCGGTCTCTTTTGCCGAATCGCTATATTACGGGGACGTAAACACAAAAACATCGTTTGTCAAGTGATGGTGGGGGAGACAAACACAGACACTTAAATACACAGACACACACACTGACGCATACACACACATGTATATATATATATATATATATATATATATATATATATATATATATATATATATAAGCTTTGGTTAGCCCAATGCTATAGTAGAAGACAATTGCTCAAGGTTCCACGCAGTGGGATTGGACCTGGAACCGTGTGGTTGAGAAGCTACATGCATCAATGTTTTCTTTCTGTTACTAGACGATAAGATGCGCATTTAGAAAATGTGGCTTCTATTCCTAGCTAGATCAAGCGACCACTTACTACTTACTTCATCATCTTCCTTGTTAATGTCAATAAGTGATTGCATCTATAATACACCCCCAAAGAGAAATTGTGTCAAGCGAGAATTGAAACCGTTTTTAACTGTTTCAGAGTTTAGCTCCTAATCTATAGATTTCGGCCTCATTAAGCTGCTAATGTTTTCATTTTCATTAGGCACGAAATCCCCATGCCATTAAAATGATAATATTGACAAATAGCAATAGAACTATACCGCACCATATAACACAGTGTAATAAGGATACGAAAGCACATAGTAGCTATTAGCTTTTGATCAAGATATTACTAGAAAGGAACAAAGGTCAACTCTTAATATACTTCCGATATGTGTTTTAAGTTCATTTGAATTCTTGTCAGATTGCTTGCTGCTGAACATCCTATAACTATTGCGTCTCATTGAAATAATGCATTCCGTTCGCGCTTCCTTTATCCATTTATAATGCATCGACTTCCTCTCTATCAAAGGGAATTTCTTCCAATATTTCCAATCTTTCTTTGAACAGATATTCGTTTTGTAGCGACGTAATCCCAGCTTTCTCCAGCCAATAACTACATTTTTCATAACTTGATTTCATTAACTTTTTCTTTCGTTCTTTTTCTCTCTCTTTCTCGCTCTTTTTCTCTCTCCTCTCTCTCTATCTCTCTCTCTCTCTCTCTCTCTCTCTCACTCTCTTTCACAAGAAGTGTTCTGGTAAATTGAAGGAAATAAATAGTAAGTTACGTTGTATAGATAATGCCTAGGGTAAATTTGAAAAGCCGTACTATGAGAATGGACTAATTTCTTCTTGGCAAGTCAAACTAACCTAACCATAGAATAAATCTTTCTTAGACTCAGGACCTCAATTGCATTTAAAGACATGCAATAGAATTAACTCATGAAACGTAACTCATAGAATAGCAGACATATTGGTCAGTACATCCAACACTGAAAATGAAAGTGAAAGAGGTAGTAGTAGTAGTAGTAGTAGTAGTAGTAGTAGTAGTAGTAGTAGTAGTAGTAGTAGTAGTAGTAGTAGTTGTTGTTGTTGTTGTAGCCGGAACAGCTGTAGTAGTAAGAGCAGCAGCATCACCAGCAATAGTCGCTGCAGCAGTAGTCGCTGCAGCAGCAACAACAGTAGTAGTAGTAGTAGTGGTAGTAGTAGTAGTAGTAGTAGTAGTAGTAGTAGTAAACGTTAGTATATGGAAACTGAAATGTTCTGACGTCGCTTAAAGAAAACAGTTCTCTTGCCATTAGATTATCGATTTTGTTTTTTTTTTAGTTATTTTCTTTTAAATTTAAACATTATTTGCTTCGTCTCTACTGTACTACATTCAACACGAAACATGTATGGTTTCACTTCCATTAACGTTTCTATAACTATCAATTCATTCCTACACTGCCACCACTACTACCACCACCACCACCACCACCAATACTATCACATTTCAATTGTCATTTTAATTTCGAGTGGTTTAAACAAATTGTGCTTCGTCTTCGAAACTAGCTAGCTAATGAGGGCAACCTATTGAATCAACTTTATCAATTTAATGATAAAACATATATGAAATATGATATGCTTTCAAAGTTCTTTGTTCATACACACTGTGTACGGGTGAATGTATAATATGGGCACGTGTGTGTGAGAATGTGGTGTGTGTATGTAGATGTGTATTCACATAGATGCCTATACACAGAAATAAATAAATATATATATTTAGAAATATAGATAGCGAGAGAGGGGGAGAGATATGAGTATCTATCCATTTCTCTCTCTCTCTCTCTCTCTCTCTCTCTATATATATATATATATATATATATATATATATATATATATATATATATATATATATATATATATATAAGGAGAATTCACAAAAAAAAAACAGAAGACGAAGACAGGTGGTGTAGATAACAAACAGATGTATTAGTTTAAGGATCGGGATGTGAAAAAGTCTTTAACGTTTCGAACCTACGCTCTTCCAAAGAAAGGAACACAGAAAGAAACAGGGAGATAAAATAAAAATGTGTAGTGTCTAGCGATCTATCATGTCGAGGCACAGGAGTGGCTGTGTGGTAAGTAGCTTGCTTACCGACCACATGGATTTAAGTTCAGTCCCACTGCGTGGCACCTTGGTCAGGTGTCTTCTGCTATAGCCTCGGGCCGACCAAGGCCTTGTGAGTAGATTTTGTTGACGGAAACTGAAATATCCCCGGCGTATATATATGTACATATATATATATGTGTGTGTGTGTGTGTGTGTGTGTGTGTGTGTGTGTGTGTGTGTGTCTGTGCGTCCGTGTGTGTGTGTGTTTGTGTGTCTGTGTTTGTCCCCAACATCGCTTGACAACCGATGCTGGTGTGTTTGCGTCCCCGTGGCTTAGCGGTTCGGCAAAAACGACCGATAGAATACGTACTAGGTTTACAAAGAATAAGTCCTGTGGTCGATTTCCTCGACTGAAGGTGGTGCTCCAGCATGGCCACAGTCATATGACTTAACAAATAAAAGAATATATATATGCATATACATTCATATATATATATACCCTATATTTATATATATATATATATATATATATATACTATATATATATGTGTGTATATATATATATATATATATATATATATATATATATATACACATATATATACTCTATGTATATACTCACACATTCATATACATTTATATATGTTTAAAAGTGAGTGATTGTATTTATGCTATTAGTAAATATATTAGTAAATATACATACAAAATTACATTACTTTTTGCATCCATACTTACTTATATTCACGCGTATATGTTTGTGCATATCTATATCTATATAAGAATAATATATGTATATATTACATGTGAAAAAGCATAGAAAATATATAAGTGTATTTGTGAGTGTAAAGGTATTTTTTACTAAAGAATTTTGCCATATTATTGATTGAATATTCATGAAATTTGAAGTTACGAGAGAAATTTTCAGTAGAAGAAATAGCATGTCACTCTATTCCATATATTGAGTACCTTTTAAACAGCTTTTCTCCGCTATGTGTCTGTGTGTGTGAGTTTTTATGTATATGTATCTTCTAATATATATATATATATATATATATATATATATATATATATATATATATATATATATATATATATATATATATATATATATATATATATATGCATGTTTATGTGGGAAGTGAACGGAAAAAGGAAGTAGAGCGAGAAAAATTTGGTAAGCGAACATTTCATAATGAAAGAATTGTGGTTTTATTATTATTATTATTATTATTATTATTATTATTATTAATGAAATCTAATATTTGCAATTGGAATAACGCCAGCAAATGTTAGAAGGGGAAATCACTTGTTTTAGTATCGGATATCGCGTCTTGTTCGTTTGATCGAATCCTATCCTCTCCTATCCTATTCTATTCTTCCTATCCCAACATTCCCATTCTATCTCCACCTCCAACCTTTGCCTTTCCGCTGCCAACCTGCACTCATACCCGCCATTGATCAAAATCAGTGAACTAACCACCAACCAAACAGAAATCAAATCCGACCCAACCAAATCCATCAGAAATGTGAGTTAGATATTTATACAAAGACATTACACATACATAACTAATGTTGTATGATTTCTATTTGATGCTGCCAATTGTAATAATCAATATTGACAGAAAATCGATAAAACGAAGCTTAAGCTTTAAGTTCATTGCTCTCTTTTTCTTTTGGCTTGTTTAGGGTGGTTTTGTTTTGTTTTTTCATATTATTTATAGTTAGTTGAATATAATGTTTCTTCTCTACCTCCGTCATGCTCCCCTTTCTCTCTCTCTCTCTCTCTCTCTCTCTCTCTTTTATCAGCCTTTCTTCTCTTATCTCTCTCTATCTTTCTCTCTTTGATTAGAATGTGTCAAACAAGAACAAGATACTAATTTTGGAGAAAAAGAAAACAAATAAATGAAAAAACAATTAAATACATTATACACAAAAAAAAAACAGAATATAAAAACAAATCAAATAAGTATATCAAAATATTCCCCCACCTTTATTCTGGAAATCTACTGAGTTAAGTGGAAGGATGTTTTGCTATCTATTTATACATCAGAACTGAGAAATCATGGAATGGACTCTTACTTCATACATTTATACCAAATGCATAAACATTTCAAAAATTGGATTTGGACCAAATGCAATTAATAAAGCGTGGGTGGAATAGTTCATCGATGGTGCACAAAACAATAAATTGAAAGGTCGATCGCTGATTCATACTACCATATCCCAGTCGCTGGAGTGCATCATATGCAGGTCACTTTCAAGGGTTGGAGGGACAAACTGGCATTGGTACTTATATTGAATATAATGATTATTTTATTGGTCTTTGTTTCCCGAACTATTAGGAGACAAGGACGTTCACAAACTAGGACTGGTTGTCAAGCAGTGAGGGATAAAAACAAACAAAAAACACGCACATAATGATAGATAGATAGATAGATAGATAGATAGATAGATTCAGATAGATAGATAGATAGATAGATAGATAGATAGATTCAGATAGATAGATAGATTCAGATATGAATTAGAAGCAGCTCTAGGTATATAAACAAAATCAAACACACATGCACAAGATGTGTGTGTTGTCAGTTCCTGGGTCAGCTGCGTTTTAGGCGTAAGAGAAAACTTTCAATGCACCTGGTGTTAAAAACACCTGAAAGCAAGTTATAGGCAAGCGTGACAACTCCAGTGAAGTCCCTTCTCAGAGCGACCCCTAAAGAATGAAAAGTAAAGCCGACTTTATTGAAATTTGAACTCAGATTGTAAAGACGAACGCAATGCTGCTAAGTATTTTGTCCGGCGTGCTGACGATTCTGCTAGCTCGCCGCCTTAAAATTTATATAAATATTGGTACGTCGCTTATCAATAGTGCACAATTGCAGTGCAATTTTCATTTAATCTCAATAGTCACAAGAAATTGTGTGAAATCCTCTTTGAACAGACACCAGATAAAGGGATTGGAGTTAAGAACTGAAATTCAGCCATTTAGAAATATTCCTTATAGTGTGACGTTAGTCTCAATTACTTCAATTACAGTCCATTAGCAGCTCATCATATCTGCCACATTATTGGCGAACAAAATAAGAAACAGCGAAGTGCCACCAATACATGTAATGCACATCGATAAAGCCAATAATCCGGTTTAGGCGACATTTCTGACACGAAGTTATAAATGTATATCGTAGTTAACATACGTTAATCAAGCAGTGCACTAATGTTTTCAAGATGGAAGCAGATTGCACGTGTTATTGACGTTCATCCTCGAACTGCGCATGCGTTTATATTATACAACATATGTAAAAGAAGAAATCTCTCATTACATGAAAGCGTATCAGGTTAGCAATCTCAGTAAAATGAAAATATTGCGTACGTCATTGATACACTTCCATTAAATTATATGTTTTCAACAGTGATGATTGTAGTGATGACAATGGTTGTTTAGTGAAACTGATATTACTTTTGGGCTAAGTATTAATAATATCCGTGAAAGGATGATGGAAATAACAATATTTAAAAAAATAATTTACTATGAGAAGCAAAAACTGTTAGGTTATCGAACATTCATAAGGTCATCTGCCATCTAAACATTGTTATCTAGGCAAATCAGTTTTCGGGTTGGCTTAAACTATTGTATTTCTGTTGATTTTGGAACACAGAATTCACAAAGATTCTTAGTACAGTTTCTTCATTTTTTTGTTTTAACTCTTTTTGATAGATTTATTTTGTTAAGTTGTTTAAGCTAAGTTGTAATGTCTTCCTCATTGTCCGTTCCGTCAGTAGTATTGTTAATATTCATATCGATAGTTTTCTCAGTGATTGTGTCCATTTATTTGTAGTCGATGTATCGGTGAATTGCTGTCCTACATTGATTGTTGTTTACTGAAAATACTTGATGGGGGACATTATATAAAGATCAGGATCAATATTTAGCTCTGAATGAAGAGAATGGAGGATGAAGAAATTGCATATACGATGAATATTAAAGTAAACTTAAAATAAAATTATTTTTTTACTGTAAAATGTAGACAGAATTCTGATCACGTTAGTCTACGGCATTTTCGGTTTACAAAATGTCACTAGTGAATCTAAATCTCTTTTGTCAGACGAGAATTTTTAAGTAAGTTTTGAAGAATGGTGGCGTATAAATATTTTCTTATTATCTTTTATCCATTTAGTTATTTGCTTTTATTCCTTACTTGAATGTACTTTATTCTAGAACAAAAATAAAATGGAGTGCTCTAAATATAATACTTATATACGTAATACGATATATGAGATTCTTAACCTTTTTTTAATATATGAGTCCAAGTTGTTTGAAATTGCTTGATGGATAAGTTCTATTCCTTATCCATGGGCATGAAGGGATGTATGTCTTATGTTGTGATTATTTTGTTATATTTTAAAATGATTATAAATTGTGTTGCAAGATGATCTTTAGAAAGTTCATAAACGATCTGTATCGAAAATTTTTTTTAATTGACAAAAGGCCATAAATTCTTATGCCCGCAAGATAACCGGGTTAAAAGACAATTCAGTCAATTACAGTATTTTATTGGTAATTCTTTATTGAACCCTTCCTCAGAAAGATGAAAGAAGTTGGGCTGAATTTGAACTCAGAATGTAACTGTGTTAAGAAATTCGTTTCTCAACTATGTGGTTCTAGTGACTAGTTCATCAGGAACTTATAATAAATAGATTAGCTTATTATTCACCGTTTGTGTTATAAAATAAAATAATACCTATTGAATCAGACATGGGTGTCTGATTAAGAAGTTTGCTTTACAACTACTAAGTTTTGGGTTCCTGTCCACTGCGTGGTACCTCTACAAAGTATCTTCTACCGTAGCTCTGTGTTCACTATTGTTTTGAATATTAATCTGATTGATGGAAACTACACACACACACACGCACACACACACACACACACACACAGGGGAGGGGAAGGAAAGGTGGTGGTGAATGAAATGTGTAATATTTTTAACTAAGTTTTTTTCTCCGTTCCTTAGCCCATCTGTAACGCTTTCACGTGATTAGTTGAAGGGAAAGGCAAAGAGCGAAAGAAAAAGGAGAGAGAGAAAGAGAGTAAGGTGAAGAGTGAAAGAGAAAGAGTGAGAGTGTTGTATATTAAACTTATAAAATTGTGCACAAAGTATATAAAGTGTATATATAAAGTGCATTAAGTAGTCCAATTGTTCCAATTTCCTTCACTTTTCAATGATTAGCAGATGAACGATTATCTTTTGATACATGCAAAACACAGGCTACGCTTTCAGTTTTTTGGGATAAAGTTTTCAGAAATAATCCAATAAGTTTACCGTTAATTTCGTGAAATATTCTTGGGTCTCGCTAATGAATGATTATTTTATGAATTTCATTAGCTAACAGCTGTTTCCACTGTAAGATGCGATTTACTTACTCAGATACTCAACTATGAGTCCACCACTTCTTATAGTGGAAACAGCTGTAAGCTAATGAAAAAATATATATATATACATATAGATAATATTAAAAATAAGGATTACCCTGAAGTAGCAATAGCATTACCTTTAATTCTATAATTATGTACCGCATTTTAAGACCAACACATGTTTCAATTGTACCAATTAGTTATCGTTGCAATTGCAACCTACTATAAAACGGTGCAGTCTCTTCAGGGTCCTAACTTGATATCCCTCGATATGGCCGTTTAATGACTTTATTTTATAAACTTTGCGTTGTATAATTTGGAGCTGTCCGTCAAATGAAATGCGAGCAATCTCTATTTCTGATGGAAATATAAAAGGCTATTTTTGCAATAGTTCTAAACGGGAATCATGTTATGTGGAAAATAAGTGTAAAACTAAAAATGTAATTTAGATGTATATTTACATCTGAGGGTAAGGAATTCTTTTACATCGGCGGGACATCATTAATTTTTAAGAGGAGCCTGGCAAATCATTTGAGTTCATTTAAAGACAAAAATAAGAAGTTCCAAACGAGTCTTAGCAAATTAATCTGGTCTTTTAAGGATAGTAACAAGGACTATACGATGAAATGCAAAACCATACAGACCTGGAACCAATAGATGTGACTTATGCTTAGAAGAATTTTATTAGATTTTCACATACAAAGGTAATGAATAAATTCTAGACAGGATCATGTATTGAAAATCTTGTACATGAGGAAGTTCACATTTGCAAAGTATAAATGAATAATTATCATTTAAACTATACAAGGTTTCTAAATGATGGACTAAAAATGATTATCCAATAAGAACTTGAAATAGAGATTTCACGCGCCTGACATGACGGACAGCTCTAAATTATACAACGCAAAGTTTATTTTAAAAAATCATTAAACAGCCACACCGAGGGCTATCAAGTTAAGACCCAGAAGAGACTGCACCGTTTTATAGTAGGGTTGCAATTGCAACGAATACTAGTCGGTGCAATTGAAACATGTGTTAAAAGGCATGGTCTTAAAAGGCAGTATATAATTATAGAATTAAATGTAATGCTATTGCAACTTCGGAGTAATCCTTATTCTTAATATTGTCAATATTAATACTCCAGGAAACCTATATGGTTAAGGAAATATATTCAAAATTATCCAACGGCATATTCCTCTAATTTCTTATCTTATAAGAACTTTATTGGATTTATATGTAAACTGTTGAATAACATATTTTGAATACCTAACTGAGAGCAAACTGGTAATCGTTTTGTGGTATTCCTTTACATTTTACTAATATATATATATATATTATTGTTATTATTTCTAAACCTCTAATATTGCCTATTGTTCTGTACACACAAACACACGTACACACACACACACACACACACACACACACACAAACACACATACGTGTGTACGCGCGCGTGTTTGTGTGTACAGAACAATAGACAGCAAGGTCGGTGGCTGATACATATTACCATCATGCAAACTGCATTAATCTTTTATTATATTCTTTCACATGTTTCCGTTGAGGTGTAGCCATATGCAGGATCGCTTTCAAATGTTTGTACGAAAGAATTGACAACGGTGTGTGAGTGGAGCACTATGAATAAAATTTACTGCATTTTTTAATTTGAGCAAACATAAATGTTTTAGAAATGCTCACTACCTTATAAAAAGTATATCAGCTAATCAAATGCCTTTCTTTCAATGCATCAACAACACTATAACATAATTTGAATACTATTTCAGAAAATTACCGCTGTTCTCTTTGACAATATAAGGAGCAAATTTAGCTGTGACAAAATGAGTAAAACAAGATAAAGTAAAGTTGCTTTTTTAACTCTCCAGAATAGCATTCGGCAAAAGAATCATAGTCATCAATATTCATCCTCAGACATCAAAAAGATTAGAAATTCAAAATATTAGTCTCCAACTTAGTCTTTTCCCACTCCACCGAGATCATCATCAGTTACATTATCAGGTCAAACGCGAAAGAACCACAGATCTTTTCAAACCAAAGCCACCAATCCTGGCAATGTTCTTCCCTTCATTCTCATTATACAATTCACACCAACACTAGGCTTCTACTCACCAATTTTTTTTTAATTTCTCACCTCTCTTTCTTCTGTCTCTTTCTCTCCCTCTTTTACTCACTCCCTTTCTCCAACACTTAACTGAAGGTCTACTATCATCCATTAGCTTCATCTCGAAGTGACCCTTTCTCACTGCTCATAGGAGGTTGGTCACAGAAGGTGTAATCTCAACGAGAAGGCGAACATCAAGAAAAAATACCACAATACATCATTTCCAATTATATGCATGCAAATACAGATATATATACATACAAATTCACATATATACGCAGATGCATATATACATAAATATACACATATATTTATACATATAAATATGAACATCTAAACAAATACATATGAGCAAATATATATGTATATTTGTGCATTAAGACCACCATTGGTTTCATGTTAAGGAAAATATCTTAATATCTTAACAATTTTTCAAGCTGATCGCATGAAGAAATGGTGTTCGTCTCCATTTTGGATGAAAACACAAACTGTCTCAGGAAAACTCTCGGTAATTCACAAAAAGTCTCGTATACAAAACAAGGGGCGTTACTCTTGGCTGACAGCTTTTGAGTAATTATCTCCCTCGATTTGACTTTTGGGAGAAAACCCAGTTGGATAGTGAATTTGTGTGCATTATATTATATTATGTTATTGATATATGTGATGTTTGTATGTTTGCGTGCTGAGGGACTTCATCGCTGGGGATTGTATGTATGTTTCTATGTATGGAGTTTGTGTGTTGTATATATTCAATGTTCACGTTCAGGGACAGAACATATCCTTGTGAGGTTGGCAGTGCGAGTGTTGGTTCCTCTTTGAAATGTCGGAGTGTGAAATATTGCTTGTGTATGCAGAAAGAGAATGATTCATCCTTAATATTTAGGATTTTATCTGCAGACTGTATAATATTTAGCTTTTCAGTGACACAGAGCTCACATTTGGTACCCCGTCCTCTGCCTTTTATGGGTTTAGCAATGATTGAGTTGCTTACTCTCCCTTCTTTCAATGTCCATATCATATTGGATAAGGATGCCGCATGTATTTTATTTTTGTTCTTGAATGACACCAGGTGTTGTGTGTATCTTTCTTTCAACGAGTTGCTCCGCTGGGATCCTTAACTTTTTCCAGACAGTCATTATTTAGAGGACAGTGGTTTGGAGATCTACAGTTACAGTATCTTTCTTTCGATGGTAGTTCTGGTGTATTTATTTTTATTGTGGTTGAATATTATCGACCATGTATTGGCGAGGCAACTATAACTAACTTTAACAGTGTTTCTGTTGAACATCTCATGGTTTTTGTCCGAATGTGGGGAAATGATAATCTATTAATTTTAAGAATTTCACAGCTAGAACAGAGGCGACATTCAGGATATAAGGTGGGTTAAACGGTAATATTTTCCGCTGTCTGCGTCTTCTTGATCTATCTGTATTTGGTTCGATGTAGTTTATGCTATTCTTGAAGCTGAACCTTTCTAATACAGCATTAGCACTGTCTGGCAAAAGAATTTATATGCAACGCCAAAATGATTCTTTGTCATGTTTTTTAACATAAAACCAATGGTAACCTTAGTACCCAAATAAAGACATTTTATCCATTTTCTCGGTGATGAGCACTCATTCTCGTCCTTCGACATTTACGTATGTATTTATACACATATATATTTGTGCGCGCACACACACGCACGCAGACAGTCTCACACGCACATACACACACCCACACACGCACACACACACACACATACGCGCGCGCGCGCGGAAGATTGGGTCTCGAACCAGGCCTTTTGTGATACTCTTAAAGCCAGGAAGTTCTCAGCACCTCCTCGTATGAGTATACATGTACATGTGCATAAATGTTTGTGTGCCTGTGTGTGTAGAAAGATAGAGAGAGTATGTGTGTGTACGTCTGTATGTTTGTGTGTATTTGTGTGTCTTTGTGTGTGTGTACATGTGCAGGAATATGTGCGTATATGTAGAAAGTTATATGTATGTTCAAGCGTGTATGCTTGCATTTGTGCGTTGTACGCATGTGTTTGTGTAGGAGTGTATGAGTACGCGCGGGCATGTGTGTGTACATGTACGTATGTGTATGCGTATGTGTGTTTGTCTGTATGAGTACACGTGTGAGTGTATGTTAGTGTTTGCACGTACGCGTATATGTATTTATCACTCTCTAATGTTTCTTTGAAGCCGAAATCCTAATTACTTTCCACATGGAGATATTTTATTACAAGTTCTGTTTATGTTCTTTTCCCCTTTGAAATGAGTTTTATCGTGAACATTCATCCTGAAGAGATGAATAATTAATAAAAACACATATATGAGTGAGTGAATGAATGAATGAATGAATGAATGAATAATACACGGAATGACTGAATGATTAAGTCAAGAGATGAGGGAATACTTGAATAAAAGTGTGGATATTTGAAGGAGTGAATTATTGAGTAAGTGATTGGATGAAGAATTAACTGAATGAAAGACTGATTGATTGATTGATTGATTGATTGATTGACCGAGCAACTGAGTGAATAAAAGAATAGAAAAGTCAATGAATGAGGGATTGATCGATTGAAAGATTGATTCATTGAGTGATTTTTTGATTAGCTGATTGAGTGGTTGACTGATGAGTTCGTGAATAAAGGAATAGAAAATTCGATGAATAAGTAACTGAACTAACTGAATGAATGAGTGAAGATTGGTAACTTGAGTGACTGAACAGATGGAGAAGTAAATTAACAAATAAATGTATTATCAAACGAATTTCTCATTAAGTAAATGATTGGTTGATTTACTGAATGGCTTATTATTGAGATGGTTGAATTGATTTATTAATTATCTAACGAATTAATTAATTAATTAATGATTGCATGAATGAATTACAGCTATATGCATGAATCACTGCAGACAAAATAGGACTGTGTAGATAGAAAAAATAATAATCTGCTGCTCGATCTTTACAAATGAACAACGATTGATGTAATAAATAATTTTCAGTAAGATGATATAAATTTATATACTAACAGTTTAATTAGTGATAACATATTTTATGTAATAAATATGTTAGAACTATTAGTACTTAACTATTGTTTTCTTACGGGTGGTGTCTCTAAGTAATTAACTCAGTCATTTATATTTTGCCTGTTAGTGGATCCCGTGAAAATTCTATGGATGATGAATATTTAATTTTATAAGTAATTACTTGCAGCAAACTGTATTTAATAAGATTAATTGAATAAAAGCATCTATTTAGTAAATAGAGATAAATATACAAACAATTATATATACACTATATACATGGAAAATTATGTTGTATACATTTCAGCCCAGTAATCAGCGAAGACATGTCAATGTTTCAATGAAATACAGAGAAATGAGAGCGTACAATGAGGAGCAGCTTCCTTCCAGAGGCCGATGATGGAAATAAGCAACATTGCAAAATAGAAATCCAATTCGCGACCACACTTTGGTGTAATATAGCAATCTTAATTTCGTAGTTGTCATGTAAGTCAGGCGACTCTGGCTTCGATAGATACGTTATCAGGGCGGCGTCCTTCATCGATAGCACAATATGGTATATTTCTCCCATTGAATACTGTTGGATACTATATACTACTCCCAATGAAGTACTGTTCGGTGATAATTCGAGTACTTTGTCGACGAGAACAGTAGGGTATTCAACGGACTTTTCTCTGAAAGCATAATGAGGCAGAGTATATGTTTACTGGAAGACCATGTAACTAATGTAGACATTCTAATAAAGAAAGCCAACTCAAGACACTGTAGTAAAATAATCACAGAACGAAGATTAAAACTAGCAGGTTACATACTCCAGCTGCTAAAACAATGCCATGATAAACCAGTTTTCAAATGGACACCACCGGAGGGGAAAATAAATAGAGGAAAACTGAAAACTACATGACGTAGAACATTCATAGCCGATATGAAAAAAGTCACTATCTCATGGCCAGATGTAGCGAAAACCGCAGCCAACAGAAATCCATAGCGAAAACTTCCTGTCTAATGTGCTCGAGAGCACATGAGAAACTGATAATGATGTTGACCGAGTGTCTTTATTGCGAGCGTCTGAAGGGGTATTTGGTTCAAATTTTCTAACGTACTTTCAGCTAACAATTGTTTTATTCCTCACTGCAATTAAGATAATTTTCTATCTACAATTAAAATTTGGTGTAATAACCTTTGCTAAGCAGCAGAGATGCGTTTTATAAGTTGGTTTTTTTCTTTCTATTCGGTGTAATGTTTACTGCCAAGAAGAGAAATGAGCAAGTTTCTGATATTTAGGATGCTCATAAACTACAATGAACCGACCAAGTTCGAAACTTTGATATACTTGACAGCAATATTATTTTCTACTCAAGGCACAAGGCCCGAAATTTGGGGGGAGGGGGCCAGTCGATTAGATTGACTCCGGTACACAACTTGTACTTAATTTATCGACCCCGAAAGGATGAAAGGCAAAGTCGACCTCGGCGGAATTTGAACTCAGAACGTAAAGACAGACGAAATACCGTTAAGCATAACGCCCGACGTGCTAACGTTTCTGCCAGCTCGCCGCCTTACTCATCAGCAATATTCCGAGTATACTTCCTTAGACAAACCATAAAATGGAGTCATTCAACCAATAGAACAATTTTAAACTGACCGTGGTTGCTTGATTTATTTCTGAATTTGCGGGTATAACTAGGAAAGTCAGTTGGTATATTTTCTGCTATCATAAAAATTTCTCAAAGGTTAAAGAATTTTTCAGTTAAATGCATTTGTACTTTTGATCACAATGAACAAGTGCTGTGCCGTACAATGACGTCGGGGGATGGGTCGTTCCATGTCTTTTCTATATCACGTTGAAGGTTTCTTTCTATCTCGTCTCCGCTTCATCGTGTCGGGGTAACCATTTTTCGGTAATGAAATAATACGTTGTTATACAAATAAGACAACAATAGTTATGATATATGTTTATATGCATGTATACATTTATTTATTTTATAGCCTTAAAGATCTGTCGGTTTATAAGGTGAGTTATTATTATTGTTATTATTACCCACAAACACCAAAGTTAGTAAGAAATGTACAGGATAAACAGAAATCTACAATAAAAATAATGATTCAGTTAATAAATAGATAATGATTATTATCAAAATCAGTATGGAACAACAAATTAACATCCATGTAAGATCCTCAAAATAAGGGCCAACTATATAGAACGAATCGAGGAATCCCAGGAACCCTCAGATTACCTTGACACTCCAAAGTTAAGTGAATTCTCTCAGGTTTTTCCCGCTAATCTACAGCCACATATTTAAAGTAGATCCTTTTAGCCGTATGAAGGCCGCCGTTCTCGGCCACCTCTCATAAATTTTATGATAAGTTGAGAACCAAGGCAAACAATAAAATTACAATACTGCTTCGTTGATCTGAAAGAAATCAATTAACATCGATTAAATAACAGCAAAGAAAATGGAAAACAAATTACAAAAATGTCGAAGAATACTTACGTAATACACTAATTTAATAGCGACGTTTTAATGCTGTTTTTTCTAGTATAAGTGAAGTATTGCAAATTTTAGTTCCAGTGGTCTATTTGCTACCACGTCTGAACACACTGATGGAGTAAAAGTTAAGTAGCCATCAGATAGATTCAGTCTCCCACACATATAAACACAAACAATACAAATATAAACTGCATCGTTCGGCACAAGCTTAAAAGGGGAATGCGTACTTGGATTGATTAAACGTATATATATGGTGTGTGAAAACTCTTCACCGCCAAAAACAAACATGTTGTTACCCTATCATTAGGAGATTAATCGGGATAGATGGTCAGACATTATTGCTTATGTCTCACAAAATTATAACTGGAAAGCCATAAATGGATGAGAGAAAAATATCTTTTTTTTTTGTACTTGACGTATATTTCACTTTATCCAAAGAAATCGAATTACCGCAGAGCTTGCACAGATAGTATCTGCAAAGAAAATAGTTCTAGTCTAAAAGAATATTTAGGCCAACAGATTGGCAAAATTAAGGAGATATATTCTGAAAACCAAAGATGTTAGGTGGAGATACATAATGCTTGAAAGAAACAATACATTGAGAAAATGCAGACAACCAACGAAAAGAAACGAGAGCAACATAACGAAAATAAAGACATCATAGGTAAAACAATGAGAAAGTAAGTCGCGAGAATGGCACAGGGAGAAAACAAAATATGTTACTATCACAGCAGAGTAAATAACGAGACGATACAATCAAGCTCTAACAACCTACAGAATACTAACAAAAGCCATTTCCGAATAAAGCATGGAAATATATAAAATGCGAATACAAGAAAGATTAAGAATAGAAAATACTAAATATGGAAATTCTGATTATGACAATAATCTAAAATTGGAATAACTTTTTGTAAACCAACAAACGATCCTCTTAAAAAATAAAACTTGACGATACATAACAACAGCAATATAAAATTCGAATCTGATGATCACAGGCTTTATGAAAACAAATGTAAATATCAGTAGCATTGGAGCGAAAAATAATATGTGTAGCAAACTACACTACAATAGCAGGATTCACAATGGGATGTGAGTAATCACTTATCTCTCCTCACATATGAATATCAAACCTAATAAACACGGAAAACAACCATATTGAAAAGGATAGCAATAAAATTAAACATCGTTCAGTTCTTAATGAAATCAATAACGAAAACAAAATTACCTTATATCTAAAAAAATATCTGAAACAAGAGAGCGTCCTCCAATAGCGAAACGTCTGTCTTTATGAAAATTGACAACGATTATTTGATTATACAACAGATTGACTCCAAAACATTTTATCAAAGACGAAGTGAAAATTGAAATAGAAATCAAGGAGAATGGTTATCGACAGAAATTACTACAGAAAATTATACTTAAAACAACGTGCAACGCCAGAACAATCGATGGAAACTATATCAATTGAAAAATAACTCGAGTGCTACAAAATATAACTGGAGTGTATCAAAATGTGATATAAAGTTAGAAATTTCTGCTTTAAACGTTTGACAGGTACGCATAAGAGTGCTGTCAGAAATATTTAAAGAAACATTGAAATAGCCGGAAACAAGACTTGAATGGCTCACTGACAGGAATATTCATTTTAATTCTCAAGACAGTAAATAATTAAAAAAAAAACTACACAACAGCCGTAACCTCGCCGCCGACATCGTAAGTTTTTCCAAAGCAATTTTATAAGCTTGTTCTAAACGTTTATACTCGTTTTCAGACTTTTAGTTAGCCCTTCTTTCGTATATTCTGAGTAATATAACGTTTTCATTTCATAAGTTCCAAGTTGCTTCGGTGGTTGAAAAAAGTTGGGTCCGTGTATCATATATCAAGTATGGACGCAAGAAAATATGTCTT
>NC_142934.1:66883988-66906488 GCF_046866305.1 Octopus bimaculoides | reverse complement strand
ATTATGAAGTTTATAATTTCTTGTAGATAATTATAGGATTTGCGTTGATAACTTTTAAAAAGATAATTATAGGATTTGTGTTGATTATATATTTAGCAAACAATACATTTAACTTATCATGGATTATATCAACGCAGTCTAAGGTCCCGATCTATCCGATCCACACCATTATGAATACCATAAAGAACACAATCGAGAGTGGTACGCATTACCAAAGGCTCAGGTTGTACATATACCACATCCGTGTGCCAGCTATCAGCAACAAAATATACGTGCTAACATGGCTGTACAGTTAAGAATTACGCTTTATAAGAAAGTGGTTTGGGTTTCCATCCCAGGAAAAACTCTTAATAGAGTGGGATTGCGTTGAAGCATACCGGTGGGTCGTTTTTAATATGTTGTGTTAAAATTAAACCTTGGTTTAACAACAGCACCTGGTCTGTGTATTTTTAGCCGATTTCCCACTGTTGCAAAGATTGAGTCCAAGTCTACGGTCGAAGGATAATTCCTCTTCCTCTGAACAGCCTCAGATGCACTGGACAATCACCTTTCTTTCTACGGTTTATTCAACTACAGCATGATTCTAAAAGACATTATATTCCCACTCAATTACCGACAAATATAAAAACACAGACAGAAATAAGAGCCTCAGTTGCTCCAAATACAACACTAAACGAATGAATATATATGTGCGTGTATGTGTATGCACGTTTAGATAGATACATACATGCATACTTACATACATAAATACATACATCTTTTGCTGGTGAAATTGAATGGTTCACTAGCTCACAGTGATCAGTTATTTCACGTTTGTAAATACTTGAAAGCATGTGCTTTTGTGACTCTGTGTGTGTGTGTGTGTGTATGTGTGTGTGTGTGTGTGTGTGTGTGTGTGTGTGTGTGTGCGTGTGCGTGTGTGTGTGTGTGCGTGCGTGCGTGTTTCTGTTTGTTTTTGTGCGCTTCTGTGTGATGTTTGTTGTGTGTGCACACGCACGCACTCTGATTAAGTCCTGGTTGCCTGCCAACTCTGTAATCACCTCTACAATCAACACGCGAACAAAAATTAACCCACCAATGGAAAGCAGTAGATGTCCCGACAGTTGGTCTACACTGAACATCATTAACTATCGCCTATTGAGTGTACGCAGTATAATTCTTTGACAGACGAATGTTGCAACAAATCTTTCTGATGACAACGTGCGAGTCATAAATCTACGTTATCAGAAGCCACCTGACGCTAATCTTACATGCTATTTAGCCATCAGCAAGAATGACTGTCCTGGCAAACTAACTAATAGTATTTGATTGAAATTCTGCTGGTGTCGAAAACAACAACATTCCATCAGTCGCCTTTAGCGACGTGATATCAACAGGCGTCTCGGAGAGGAGTAACGGAGTGAAAATTCTAATTCGAACAATATATATATATATATATATATTTAATTTTTGGATTTGGTTTGCAAGATTTTTTCTGTAATTTCGTGTGTTGAAGCATATTCTGTTGTGTCTGGGGAGAGTCATTTTGTTATCGACTATTGAAAAGGTTGCAAGACGCAACGAAAATTTTAGGAAATTAAAAATAATAAGTGGAAATTTTAACGGTGAGTGTGTTAAATTTTAAGGCATCATAAGAAAATGACTCTCCCCAGACACAACAGAATATATATATATATATATATATATATATATATATATATATATATATATATATATATATATATATATATATATATATATATATATGCATATATATATATATGCACACACACACATACACACACACACACACACACATATATTTATATATATGTATATGGATGAATAGATAGAAACTGGCACTCCCTCAGTTACGACGATGAGGTTTCCTGTTGATCTGACTTACGGAACAGCATGCTCATGAAATAAACGTGCAAATAGCCGAGCACTCCACGGACACACATACCCTCAACGTAATTCTCGGGGAGAGTCAGGCTGACCCAGAAATACAGGTACTAAACGTTTTTGCCAGCTAAGTGAATTGGAGTAACATGAAAAAAGTGTCTTGCTCAAGGACACAACGCGCTGCTGGGAATCGAACTTACGCCCGTATGATCGTGGGCTGAATACCCTAGCTACTGAGCTAGCTACGTGCTTTCACGTATGTGTAAACTTTAAGCAATGCAGAGTTGACTCAAACTATTGAATACATGTAACACAACGCCAACCAAATATGTTGCGTGTTACTTTCGTTTGTTCCTTCATTTGTGTTAACGCCCTCGTCTCTTTTGTGCTCCATCCGCAAACGACGGATAAACAGTTGGAAATCGAGAAGCAACCTCTTATATACTCGTTGAAAACATCTAAATACCCTCAAGGAAATTTCTTTAATATGTCTGATCGAGAAACGGAAAATGTAAATGTATCAAATGCATGCGCTGGAAACGCTGCTTGTTCCAGGAGTCTGTCGCCAGTACATCTGCAGATAAATTCAGCTTCAAATCACGAAAATATCTTCCCAAGATAAAAACAAAAAAGTGTTGAGAACTTCGAACTTGGTTTGAGGAATATCATAAAATATGTTAGATATCGGCATCGTACTCACCACTTCCTAAACTCTCCAATCAGTTGCACGAGACATGTTAATCAATCATTCAATGCATACGTTCACGTTGAAAAATCAAAGAATATATACGAAGCAAAAATTTTCACTAGAATACTCCTTACAAACACTATTATCAGAACATACAAGAAAACCATCATTTTAACATACAGTGAAATAAGCACTGAAGTGAAAAAGCTTGCCACCATCCTAAGATAAAGAATTATGTGGGTGACGTCGCCGGAAGTAGAGACTACGTTAGCAAAATCTTTACGAACGCTAGAAAGTCACTCTTGTTCCACGATGATTCTTTTTTATTGTGTGACTGAACTATAGCTTCTACCATATTGTGGGTTCTTATTTATTTTTCCTTGGAAATCCTACGGATTTCATGATAAAGTGTCCTAGCTACAACGTCATGTCTCATCGGTAGATAATACTGTGATGACATTTTTGGACAACTGCTTATGATGTGGGTGATATCTTCAGTGTGAAATCCACAAAGTCTGCATCAATTGTCACATTTTACGGCTTTTCCTACATTTCTATCCATTTTGTGCATCGGGTACTTGGTCGATATTTCCTGTTCCTGGATTGCAAACACATACCCTTCAAAGTGGAAGGTAGTATTCAGGTTATTTGTCCATAATAAACTGCTTTGATGATCGATGTTACTATCATCACGGAGCTTTCTACTAACATATCCATGCATAGTCTTCTGCTCATACAGGCTCATCCTTTCGTCTGATGATATGTTGCGGTAGAGTCGTGCGACTTCTTTGGGCATGTATTCTAGGTTACTAGACAAAGAGTGTTGCTCAAGGAGCTGCCTTCCAAGTCTTCTGATGTTATCAGCCTCATGTATGCAAACTTGGTCAAGGGAAGCACTTCGACACTTGGTAGCTAACAGATGTTGCCACCTTGTTTTCATTTTAGGTAGAGGCGGTCAACGTCACTGTTTATGTGGAAATTAGGTGTGCTTGTTAGTATTTTTCGGGTTTTCGCATCAATGGCTTGGATCTCAAGCGTCCAGTCAAGCAGCCCAAATGTTGGTATATGTACTGGCACTGCAAACACATTGTGGGTCACTGTTATATTGAATACAGAGAGTTATGAGGTCCAAATTTTCTTTATTCGGCTGTAATATTCTTTAGTGACACGTGTATTGTTACAGGTGCCATCGTAAGATATATTTTCATCCACCCCAGATACCTGTAATATTCCTCATCAGATACAGGAGAAACAGTCAAATCACTGATGGAGATGTTACTAGTTTGGTTTATAGTTTTCCCCCTTTTCACAACCATATAATATTAATCTTGACCAAACTCCAACCCTTCATCCTTTGAGAATGTTGTAACTAGGTCAAGGCTCTTCTTCATCTCATTTATATTCTTTGCTTAAAGTTTCAAGTTATCCACAAAGAAACAGTGTGTAATCTTGGTATTTCTGTTACCTTGTGAACCAGTGAGATATCCTGCAGACTTCCCTTAACATGAATGACAAGGGGTTTGCAGAAAGTATAAACAACATCACAGAAAGGCTGTCCCCTTGGAATATGCTTTGCGATACTGTATTCTATCCGTAATGATACAGTCACTCTTTATGTTTAATTTCAAGATGGTAGCCCACAATGAAGTCGGGTCAGCTATGGCTTTGACAATGCTCACTGGAACTTTAGCAAGTTGAAGAGCTTCTAGCATCCATGATTGGAGAACAGAGTCAAAGGCTTTCTTGTAGTCCAGCCACATTGAAACTATGTTCCTCCTATGCTCTTGCACCTCTGACATCGCAGTTTTGTTGATTAACAATTGCTCAGCACATCCCCAGACTCCCTTCTTCCCATCTGCTTGTTCTGCTGTGATGGTGTTATTGGTTTCACAATGGTTCTGGAGGAAGAGGTTTAAACACGCTGTATATATATCTTATATATTAAGTTCTGGCATGCAATTGGCTGGTGGTTTTTTGCCATGTGGGTGGTTCTGCATTTGGGGGTCAATTTTTTCTGTGCCAGAGCTAACCAGTGTGGTATGCTACTGTTCCCTATGAAAGCTTGCTGGTATAGATTGATAAGATATGGTCAGTAGGCTTTTAGCTTCTTGTACCAATATCCAACAATCAAGTCTCTTCCAGATGCTTTTCCATCCTGGAGATTCTGGATCACAGCTGCAAGAGTTTCACCATCAGTGTTGTATGTCTTGGATGTAACGCAGGAGCAATAACTTTTTCAGATTTCTTCCAGCCACAAAGCATCTTGGTTAAATTCCTTCTCTTCACTCCAGATTTTCTTCTAGAAGGAGTCTATGTCGTCTCATGAAGGAGCTTCCATGATGTTTAGTGCTCCTCCTCTCATGTCTCTGTATACTGCTGCCTGGTTGCGGTTAAATTTTTTGTTTATTGTTCTTCTCTCGGTTATTCTCCTCTGATGTCGGAGTTCTTCACTGACAGCTTTTAACTCTTGCTTGAGGATAATCAGTTTGCAAGTGAGTATCCTTCTTTTGCTATCTCCAAACATCATTTCTATCTCCTTCTTTACTTTGTGTTGCTGGGACGTATAGTAATTTGCTTGTTTGCGTGCAATAAGCATCATTACCTTACTGATGGTCTTCCGTAAACCAGTTATCTTTTTCTCTGTCTTCAAAGCCCATGATGGTACTTCCTTTGTTATTTCGGTTTTGTTTACTTTTTGAATGTCATTCATGTACTGTTTTACAGTAATAGCCAGAGCATATAGATAGACGTTAATCTACCAGTATGTGGGTTCATCGCACTATTGTAAATGCTCATCACCACTTTCGGTAACAGCTTTTAATACTGTATCTGGTGGTTTTTTAGTTACTTTGGTAGAGAATACTCTCTCTTCGAGACAATACTTCAAAGCCAGTTATTTTTTCTCGGATAATTTCAGTAAGGGCACATTTCTCCGGCATATAATCCCGACTACATTACTACTACAATAATCGTTGTGGTTGTGCCTGCTATTTACCATACTCGTAGTAGGGGGACAGTTGTCAGTTACTTGAGTCAGTAATGTAGTGTGGCTCGCAAGAAACTGTGGAATCTGTGGGAATGTCGCTAGCTGCGAAACCACGTGTTGGTCTTATATTGTTCACATTTTCGGTTTTGTTTATAGAGTTGGGAAGAAGGTTAATTTTCAATGTTTTAATAAAGTTACAGTTACTAACCTCCTTTCTATGTTTTACAAATGTTACTTCTTGGCGTAGTTGCTTCGCGGTAAAATGATTTTATTCCGGATGCAGATAGTCCCAATATGATTTCAGTCGATTCATATAACCAACAGTGGGGTTTAGTTTCGCTTTTTCGTTGCAGTTAAATAGGTCATTATTCAATTCATAACTCCAAGAGAAATGAGCTTTGTACTTACGGTTTCTTCTATAACTGCAGCTAGAAAGAATTTGTTTATCTGTTGAGCTGTTGTTTTCGTTCTGTTCCTCGATTGTGTTTTTGTTGATGTGTCCACTCATGTTGTTTGTAGTAACTCTCTGCATGCTAAATTCAAGTTTCAGTCGAAAATCACATCGATCGTGAATAAAAGGCTCCCTCAGTTAATTCATCTGAAGATTAATCAGTTATTCAACAAGGCTGATAGTTGTGGTTCCAAAGTTGGAGCTAGTATTCATCGTATCTTCGATAAATAGTCTCCCACGCCAAGTACGCGACTTGTCACTTCGAGTTTTGTGTGTCTATGTATGTATGTATGTATGTATGTATGCACGCATGCACGTATCTGAAGAAAGAAAGACAAAATTATGGATAGGAAACATCAAAAGGTACGCGAAATGGTATAATTCCAGAATTGAGCGCGAAATCAAGATAAGAATAACGGAGAAGATCAATCTTAGAAAAGTGAAAATAATTTAGAAGGAATGGAGAGAGAGAGAGTGGGGGATATAAAGAGCTTATAGGAAGACAAACAGACGGACGGACGGTTAGACTGATAAAGAAATGAAGAGGGAGATGGAGGTGGATGCAAAATTAAGCGGAGAAAAAGATGGGAAAAGTGGATGAAGAACATTAAAGAAAATATTACAAGCTGAGACATCCGTAAGTTAAAAGACAGAAAGTTCGTTTGATGTTGTAATTTATTCGTTGGACACTTAATCATATTTTAATAAGATTTAATAAAGTTAGACACACATAACCACCAATATATAGGTTATATTGAGAGTAATATCATTCACAATGTCTAGGCACTCAAGCACGTTTATACGAGTCACACACATCACACACATATGAACGTGCGCTACAAATCCAGCTGTTCACATATACAGACTTATGCAATTACAGTTGCTTAACTGTTGAAAATTAAATAGAAGCACACTTGAAATTGAAGTGTTACTTCTGAAGATTTACTTCTGAAGTAAACTCGCAACGGTGTGTAAAACCGGACGTGTGGAGTTGTACGTGTTGCTTACTTCCATGCACATATACATTCATACATACATACATGCATACGTATATGACATACACACAGAGGGTCGACGGGGGGGGTAAGTGCGTGTATGTGTGCACGCGCGCATCTGCGTGTATACGTGTCATACAGACAGACAGGTAGGTAGATCTAGTAAAGATTTATATATATATATATATATATATAAAGTAGTTGTATACTGCCAACTTAACGTGACAGTCCAAATAAGGGAATATACTACTACTATTTAGCCCTAGGAAGCTGGACCGCTTCCTATTAGGCCTTGATACATTTCCTGTGTCCTTATCTTTGTGAGGGGGAGACAAACTCCTCCACCCAGCTCAGCCTGCATTCAGGGACATGTTTCTGAGTCTTTGCTCGTCATCAGCCTGAAGTAGCACGACTAGCTGTTTGAAAAAGTTTGTTTTACCTCTCGCAAGGATATACTATTTCAATGAAATACATTCACTGGTTACAAAAATTAGAAATAATAAATTTCTAAACGGTTCCTTTCCCCAGAACAGGAAAAATTTGGCTACTATTTCTTGCACGTTCTGCTACCACATAACTGGTATTTCGGGTCCATTATCGCAAATAGGTGTCACGCGGTAGCAAGGTGTGCTAGAAATAGTAGCCAAATCTTTGGAAGTGAGATACGTTGAATGCACTCGAAAAAACTTTTGTAAAGAAACTGTCTCAGACAGAGGTTACGAACGGGTCTTTTACGAAATATTTACCAGGGTGGCAGGGAGAATACAGAAAAAATATGTGTGCAAAATATACAAAACATTATCTATAAATATGTAAAAAATATATATAAAATATATAAGAAATCTAAGTAAAAAGTATAGAGAGATAAAAAAAAACTTGTACATAGACACAATATAGAAAGCAAGTCCTATCAGTAATCTCGGGGGGACCAAAAACGTAGTAAATATTTAGCCACATGTAGACATGATCCAAAAAGTTCAGTTCTTGAATTTAGACATGTGGTGGGGTCTAAGCTGCCTTTCCAAATGAGCCATATTTCCATATCACATAGACCGCACTTTCCGCTGCCGTTGGTGTAAGGTTTACACTTGGCTAAGATCTCCCAATGGATGTTGTAACTGACACCTTTTAAGGACCATATATGACTGGATAATTTGATCGTTTTCCTTTTATCCAAGTACCTGAAGCTCAAAGTGTGATTATTGAATCTGGCCTTGAAATTTCCCTCTGTAAGGCCCACGTATTTCTTCGTCGAAACTCTGTCCTTAGTGGATATAGAGTCCACGGTGGCCTCATAAATGATGGTCTCGGACATGCAAGCTCCATTTAGCAGGCACAAATTTTTATCTGTGCATGAATGTGTGGGTGAGCATGTGTGTGTTTCAAGCGAGAGTGGATGAGTATATACATATAGGGGCATGTACGGATTGGTGCGCTTACGCGAATACTATGGGCTTTTTACTCCCTTACCTACATTCCTTGGCCAGATAACTGAAGAGATGGCGGCGTGGGTTTCCGCCCCGGCATCCGAAACTCGGAGTTTTATCATGGTTACCGAATAAGTGTCACATATTTTTACAGATATACATATATATATATATATATATATATATATATATATATATATATTCCGTAATTAATGTTTTGGTAGTTGGGCGAGTGAATATATTCAGCTAAGACGGTATTAGATTATGCTTAGATTGTGCTTATGGGTTGATATTCTGAGCTTCACCAGGCTAGTGGAGGCACCGATGTAAGTTCTAATAGTGAAGCTGATAGCTACTACACACTCATACACCACAATATCTTGGACGCAGTTTCTATTCAAGGGACACTTTTGCCCGAGTTTGAAATTATATCTGTGTTCGGGTTGTATGGGTTGATGATGATTATAATATAGGAGGCCAGCTATCTACAGTTCCTAACCGTAGTATGGTTATGATGCGATGTTCGGTGTCAGTATTTGACTCAGGAATGGGATTTCTGGTAGTATCAGAGTCAGTATTAACGGATATTCCGGACTGATGTTGATGTGTTGGTGTTGTTGTTGTTGAACCTTCTTCTTCTTCTTCTTCTTCTTCTTCTTCTTCTTCTTCTTCTTCTTCTTCTTCTTCTTCTTCTTCTTCTCCTTCTCCGGTCTAACTCCAGTTAGTTCCAGCAGATCTAAGACATTGCATCCATGACGGTTCCGTCTGTTTTCCATACTGTGTGCCATCGTTGTTGATGATGATGACGACGACGACAACGACGACGATGACGACGGCGACGACGATGACGACGGCGACGACGATGACGACGGCGACGACGATGACGACGGCGACGACGATGACTACGGCGACGATGACGGTGATGATGATGATAATGATATTCAGTAAAGCAAGAAGTAAAGTTACTGGATAATAATGATAACCTACTTTGCGAAATTCAATTAATTCCGAAGTTTCTCGTGAAATCTAACGGATCATGTATTCGTTAGGCTTTGATGCCTCCAGATCATCCTTGATATGATTTCTCTTAACAACAATGTAGAGCTTCTCACCTTGGTTTCACAATTCTATGCAAGGTATACAAATATTACAGGATGGCTTGCGCATCTTCCATGCAAAATGCTAACAGACATGTAATAATTAAATATATAAACAAGTGATTATGTATGTTTGTATGTGCATATATTTATATATTTATACACACTCACACACACTTCGAGTGTATACAGAATATGTGTGAGTGTGTGAGTGTGTTTGCGCGCATGTGCGCGTGTGTGTGTGTGTGTGTGTGTGTGTGTAAGTGTGTGTGTGTATTTAGAAACCTAAGAAGGGGGAATCATAGAAGAAACAGAACAAGAGATTGTGAAGGGTTGGTGGAGGGAAGAAGTGGAAAATGTAATTAAGAAGACAGAGAATAAGTGAGCATACGTAGTTAATTTAGAAACAGAGAGCGAAAGAGAGAGAAGGAATGAGAGACAGAGAGACAGGGTTAAAAAGAGAGTGAGAGCTAGATAGACAGTAAGCTAGATAGTAGAGAAAGAGAAAGAGAAAGGGAGATAGAAAGAGAGGGATTATGTGAGAGATGCAGTGAGTAGATGTTATATCGTGTAAAGTGACCAAATGGAAAGAGCCGCCGGCGGTATAGCATGTGAATAATGTAAAGCTAAATAGGCGCAGGAGTGGCTGCGTGGTAAGAAGCTTGTTTCCCAACCACATGGTTCCGTGCTCAGTCCCACTGTCTGGCACATTGGGCAAGTGTCTTTTACTATAGCTTCGGACCAACCAAAGCCTTGTGAGCGGATTTAGTAGACAGAAACTGAAAGAAGCCCGTCGTATATATATATATATATGTATATATATGTGTGTGTGTGCGCGGCGTGCGCGTGTTTGTATCCCTCCCTCCTCCCCCCCCCATCAGCACTTGACAAGCGATGTTGGTGTTTACGTTCCCGTAACGTAGCGGTTCGGCAGAAGAGCCGATAGAATAAGTACCCGGCTTAAAAATTAAGTCCTGGGGTCGATTTGTTCAATTCAGGTGGTGCCCTAGCATGGCCGCAGTCTAATGACTGAAACATGTAAAATGTAAAAGATAAAAGAACAAAAAAAATGTAAGTAAAAGTTGCACGTTCTTTTAGAAATAACAGCTAAACTTATCTCAGATTGCATCCTAACATTTTAAAAACGGCAAAGCAGATTCGAAATTGCAGATCTGGATATACTATATCTGAAGATGAGGTTAAGATGGTCATGCTAGATTGCCTTTGATCATAAGGTCATGCTGGATTGCCTTTGATCATAAGCATGATCATCCGTCCTTCTAGATTATGTAAGACTACATTTGGTCATGTGTTCTTACTTTACTTGATGTAAGAAAAATTTTAGGGGGAATTCAGCTGCTATATGTGACCACGCAGAGGCTCAGGTGTTGGCTCATGGAGCCTTGGTACATTGTTGACAGAAGCGAAACGTATGTTGAAACATATGCATCCAATAATACATACAAACACACATACGCACATATATGTATCATATCTATATATATGATGTATTCAATTATAAGAGTGTTTTTGTATTTACAGTGCAAACCAGAAAATTTCAAGTATGCATATTTGCATGTATTCATACTTGCGCGCACGCATCCATACTTATACGCACATATATATTCATTCATTTATTTATTTATACTTCAACTCGGAAGCTGCGGTCATGCTGGAGCTCCGCTGTTAGCTTTGCTCCACTTCCACTACTTGAAACTGCCTCTGATATGTGCCATTTTATGAATGGGAGAGTTTGGTGTTTGTGGTTCCATTTTATTGCTGTTATTCTCAGAGTGAGGCCAGAGTGAGGTCCATTTTCAACCGAAAATTTTCTCGGGCGAAATCCTGAAAAACTATTTCTGGTACATGTACCGTAACAGAGTCCTCCTTGTACACAGCTTGAAGTTTCAATTAGCTACATATTAGAATCCTTGAATTTTAGCGTAGATAAAAATCAAATGGACGTTTTAGCCAATTCAATATAATCTCAGGATGTAGAGGAAATTATATAGGACAAATCGGAAGCGCCTTAATATAACACATAACACCGCTCAGATCGCAAATTATGTAACGCTCTACGTATGTATGAATCTTGAGAAATCAAACTTCACAAAATCAGAAGGGAGAATGTAGGCTTGAGATCCAAACCATCACTGGAACTGTAAAAATGTGTAAAACTTTCCAGAATTTTACCATATAAGTATATAGGAACATGTCTAGACATGCATGAGAATATATACATGAGAATATATACATAAAACAAGTCATACAAGTCTGCACATGCACTGTCACCAAATACTGTGCTCATACACACAAACATAAACAAATACTCTATTGATGTTGTTGAAATTCCACTGAAGGAACCTTGGATTTAGGTTAGAAACTGGTCCCTTCTCTATTGGCAAGAAATCTTGAAATAAAACTTATTAATGAGATACATACATGCATACATACATACACACACTCGTACACACACATACATACAAACATACATACATACATACACAAGCACGCACATACACATGTACATACATACATACATGCATACATACATGCATACATACATACATACATACATACATACATACATACATATATACATACATATAAACACAAGCCACGAATGTATGCACGCACACATATTTCCGTTACAATTTCTCCAATAAATCAGAGTTTCGCCTTTGTACAATCCACGTCACATCCATATTTCACCTCACCTCTCATTACTGTCTTTTGCTGCCAACAACATTTACAGCCATACCCACAACATTTGTACGAAAATGCCTATTTCTATGTTGTAGGACATATTGATTTTCGTTTCCTTCCTACTCGTATCTTATTTTCTTGTATGTTAGTGTTAGGTTTTATTTATTTGTGTAATAGGATCGATGTGGAAAATAGGGAAACGTTCTTTCGGGATCATATAATCGAAAGAGGGAGAGAGAGAGAGAGAGAGAGAGAGAGAGAGAGAGAGAGAGAGAGAGAGAGAGAGAGAGAGAGAGAGAGAGAGCGAAAGGCGCATAAAATGAAGGAGAAAAATATTATAAAACAAGTGAAATATTAAGAAACAAACATCAGAATAAATTGCATTTGATGAAATAACATTATTGTACTTTTAAGTACATACGCGCATATGTGTACATACATACACATAGACATATATATATATGCACTTGCAGACATAAACACCCTATATATATATATGTGTGTGTGTGTGTGTGTGTGTGTGTGTATTCTATATCTACTCACACACCTATATATATATGCATATGTATATATATTTATATATATATATATGTAAATGTATATACATATATATGTATATATATAAATGTATATACATATATATATGTATATATATGTGTGTATATATATGCATATATATGTGTATATATATATAGATATATGCATATATATAGATATACATAAATATATATATGTATATATATATATATATATATACGTATACATATATATATGTACATATATACATATGCATATATATATATGCATATATATATGTATATATATACATATGCATATCTATATATATGCATACATTTATATATATATATATATATACATATATATATATATATATATATATATATATATATATATATATATATATATATATATATATATATATATATATATATCAAACAGATTATTAATGGTGAGCAAGCCGAAACTTTGAAAGCACTGTCAACCAAATATACTTTTCGTATTGTGCGTGAGTGTATTTTTCTTATAGCTATATAGCTTTCTAATTCAATATTTTTCTCAACAGAGCCCTTTGGAGTTGTTTTAACTAGCTCGGTGTCAGTAGATTTCAAAATTGTATATGTGTGTTCATTTTTCTTTTTTTACTTTTTACGCTGTGTTTGTCCTTATATTCAGCCCTAGTAAGCTTCTACACGTTATGTTTCCGCCTCAAGAGCCTCGTCTATTTCCACTTCGACTGAAAAACCTAGTCGTACAAACATCTACGTAAGGTTAACGTAAAGTAACTTTACACTGCTTTTCTTTATAACGGTAATATTCACTCTCACATTTATTTTGTAACACTATGTATTTTTTATAGCCTCAACTAATACGTCGTAGAGCATCTTAAGTGAAAAAATCCAGCCCTTGGCCGGATTATTTGTGTCCTTTGAGGTGTGTGTGCAATGAGACACCGAACTTATACACACACACGTGTTACATGTATATATGTATATATATATGTGTGTGTGTGTGTATATATATATATATATATATATATATATATATATATATATATATATATATATACAGAGGGGAGGGTAAAATAACACAGAAGGGCCACAAAGGTAAACACAGAAAAAATTTACACAGAACGTGGACATGCTCATTCCCCATCAGTTATCGACAAAAAATCCTCATAATTTCGTGCGAATACATACATACACACATAGATAGCATACGTATACGTACGTATGTATGTATGTACGTATGTATGCATGTACGTATGTATGTATGTACGTATGTATGTATATGTGTATGTATGTATGTGTGTATGTACGTATGTATGTATGTATGTATGTATGTATGTATGTATGTACATTGCTTCACCAATTCAATACTTTCAACACAGTAAATGGTAACTACTTATTTTGTCTACGTAGAAATTGGCAGATCTGCTTCATTCCTCTTAGAATTCCTTATTTCTTTTATCGGGAAAAATATTTATTTGCCAAAATGAAGGAAAGTAGGGAGAAAAACAGGGGTGAGAGGCTGATAGAGATTTGGCAAGTGGTGGAGTAAATTTTGAAAGTGGAATAGTTAGATACCATATTTAGAAAAAATATTGCTAATGTATAGGTAATATATGGAATTAAATTTAAGAAAAAAATTAAATTTTGAAACTAGGCTCTTATTTAAATAACCAACCACAAGACATAAATCAGTTTTTTTTTATGAATTTAGAAAGTTAGACATTTGAATTCGAAACATGATGGCTGTAATTCATATAAATTTTTTTCTAAATTTACCAGTGTGCATATTATTTCGAGTGCTTAAACTTTGAACCAATAGACAGTCAGAAAAAGTATGACGATAAAGCGATTTTATGAATTATCAACTTTGGTTACGGTAATTAAGATATTGCAATCGTAACATCATGAGCTTGTATGTAGTTATGCCAAATTGGAGAAACGGTAGATGTTGTAGGAATATTGCTTAATTAAGTTACTGGGGATTAATCGGAATAAAGAGTGATTAAGAGAAAAATTGTAGATTATGGTAATCAAGAATTTGACCTGGAGAGCAGACGATAGCTATCTTAATATCATCAAGTAAGGTTAATTTACTATCATAGTTTGTTACAATGTCGAATTAGATAAAATAATTATATTAAATTGTACGTTAAATTGAAAATACAGCAATCCCTCATGTTAAGAATATTTACACACTTGATGTCTTTACTGTAATGAGGGGACATCCATAATCTAAATCCTATTTTCCTACTGACATCTATGTTGCAATTTGTGATGCATTTCTTCGATGGTAAAAAAAAAAAACAAACAGCACAACCGCTTCTATAACCATAACCAGAGTTTCCGTGTCACAGGAGATCTCTGTATTAAAATGTTGTCTAAATAAAGTAAAAGTAATCTATGAATGAGATGAAGCTGGAAGTTACATACGTCAGTAAAGGTTAATAGCACGAGAATTGGGAATGAAGCGTTGACATTCCATTGACACATTACTCGAAACCTACGTGTTGTAGATGACATAAAATACTCGTAATGCTTTATATCACATTTTTACATTTAAGACTGCACATACACGCATATTTATTCACTCACATATTCATACGCACATTCTCACATACATATTTACACTATTTCTCATTTTGTATTAAATTTGTGGAATACCAGTTTGATGGTGACTCTATTTGCTTGAAAACTCTAGTTTAAACACTTCATATGAATAAACCGCACTAAAAGTCATAGATACTAATATAAATATATGGTCTAGGTATAAAAGCTATTGGTTCCAAAACAGTTGTGGATAAATCTTCCCTTCTATTACCTATAGTGAAAGAAATACTCCACTAATCTTGGTAGCTCACCGCTACAAAATACATAAATTTTGGTTTCTGATTCACACGACTATGTCATGTCTATTATTATTGTATATGATGAGAATATTGACGAGAACGTTTCATCAATATTCTCGTTGTTAAATTGTGGTCTTTCTTTTGTGGAACAGGAAATCATTTAGCATCTAACAACAATTGACCGTCTACAAATCTCAGTTGGAACCAACAAAAATAGAAAATGGTGTACTGCAACACATGTAGGATAACACTGCTGTTAAAATTATTGACATCTTAGATCGCACCACCAAAAAGCCACCATGTACGAGGGTGTTTATCTAATCTCCGGCTCACGGACGTGCTGCAGACTTTTCTACTACTTCCACAAAAGCTTCTCATGTTCGGACCTAGCAAAGTTTTGCCATCACCACTCCAGAGCCACTTTGTCTTTTCCACTTTATCCTTACTGTTTCAACCTACCCTTATTGTGTGCCACCCTTGTGACTACGTCCAGTCCTTCCTCTCCAGAACCTCAGACTTCTGGAATTCCCACTCTACAGATTTTTCTCAGAAGCCATCAACCTACTGATCGAGAAAAGCATTAACGGCATAAATTTCACCGATTTCGGAGGCCCTGTGAAGACCAAGGAGCATAGACTCTTTCTCTGGACTCGGGACCAATCTAATAACAAAAGGAACCCACAAAAACGCCACACGAGTAGCATTTGTCTTCATGCAGTCCTTCCTATGTATAACAAATATTTGCTTAGCAATAACGTTATGCCGAAGTAATAATTATAGAAATACACATGCACTTCTATCAGTCGTACTTTCCCTCATAGATATACAATGTAAAACTTTGCATATGAATCATACAAAATTTTGGGGGACGGGCCAGTTGACACCAGTACGCAACTGGTACTTAATTTATTGACCCCGAAAGGATGAAAGGCAAAGTCGACCTCGGCGGGATTTGAACTCATAAAGTAAAGACAGACGAAATACCGCAATGCATTTCGCCCGGCGTACTAACGTTTTTGCCAGCTCGCCGCCTTAAATATTCTTTTCTACTCAAGGCACAAGGTCCAAAATTTTGGGGGAGGGGGCCAGTCGATTGACGCCAGTACGCAACTGGCAATTAACTTATCGATCCCGAAAGAATGAAAGGCAAAGTCGACTTCGGTGGAATTTGAACATAAAGACAGACGAAATACCGCTAAGCATTTTGCCCGGCATGCTAACGTTTCTTATTTCTTTATTGCCCACAAGGGGCTAAACATAGAGGGGACAAACAAGGACAGGCAAAGGGATTAAGTCGATTACATCGACCCCAATACGTAATTGGTACTTAATTTATCGACTCCAAAAGGATAAAAGGCAAAGTCGACCTCGGCGGAATTTGAACTCAAAACGTAACGGCAGTCGAAATACCACTAAACATTTCGCCTAGCGCGCTAAAGTTTCTGCCAGCTCATCGCCTTAGTAATCTATAAAATATTGTATTCGCTGCTTAATTTCATACTGTAATAGTAGCGCACTTTTGTCATTTATGTGTATAGTTAATAATCAAAACAAAATAATTTCTGAATCCTAAAATTTACTGTAGGTAAAAGAAGAAAACGAAAAAAATAAACAAACAAAAAACGAACAAAAAAAGCAAAAACTGAAAATAAACCACTTTCAAGCCTTTTTGGTCAGGACGGGGAATCTCGTTAAATATCGTTGGCATGCATTGCCATTGTAACATACAGAAATAGAGCAGGTACCACGCTGTATTGCCTGCATATTGTTGTCTATACTACGAGGAAATATATGATATTTAGTTAAGTATTTTTATAGAAATTTAAGCCAAGCATAGAGTAATGATAAACACAACCTGTGACTTGTATGCGAATCATGGATTAAGCCAAGAATGTTATTATGAGAAAAAGCACGGAGGTGTGATTTAACTACCAATGCGATTTAATCACTAATATACACGGTATATTTTAGGGCAGATGATGATCTGATTACGTACGTATTGCCTTTCACAAATATATAGTATAATCGATTTCTTCAACAGGTTCATTGCAGTTATCTCTTGTTCTTGGATTAAAATTCTTTAATTTTCGAAATATGATACAGTGTAGATGTTTTGAGTCGGAGAGAAGTTGCACTTCCTGTAAACATTGGCACCTTACCCAAGTTTATGAGATTCATACTCATGAATAACCTTATGTTGGTATGCATAATATATTTTTCCTACAGATTTTTGCTCAACTTGTTTTCGTGGTCAGATATGGAGTGGCAAAGAATATCTTCAAAGAAATTAATTACTTTTGAAGTTCACTCCTATCAAGCTCATAATAGCCTTGCTTTTGAACACTTGCATAAAGTGTTTATTTGTTGCTGTTATTTAACTGTTGTGATGGTGGATCTCCGTCTTTCAACGATGGGGATTCAGTCACTCGGTCAACAGAATTACTTGTTCCTGAACTGACGTGCAGGTGGCCGAACAAACCTAGGTACCCTTAACGTATTTCCCAAGTAGAATCGGTGTGTATTTTTTGAACTTCAGATACAATTCACCGATAGTTTCCGTCTATCAAACTGCACGTGTCCAAGGTTATAGAACATGACGTCAGCCCAAGATATCATTCAGTGGGATTGAGCCCAGGCCCTCTTGCGTGAGGAAGGAACTTTTGAGCCATTCGGTCATACTTTGCCCACTATTTAGCGGTATTTCTTTCGAAAAATCAAGAGCTTTCCGGACTGATCTTACGTCTCTATCTTTTCTTTTTAAGATATAACTTACAAATATCACTATTTAGAGAGTTTCCACCTACTTGCATTTAAAACCTTACAGGCTTGAATATCAATGGAATAGTTTCCTCTGTAAACCAATCAAGTATCCCAATTATTAGTATCAGTTCTTATAACGTGGATTATCTCTTTGTTGTAAAAGGAAAGCTCTGACTGTCCTATCTTTTGTATCCGTGTGAATTCACAGTACTTTTATGTGATATATTTACGTCTATGCTCAAGTAATTATTGTGGTTTTTTTGGGGGTACGGAAGAGATTGAGAGATAATCAATGTGAATAATTTGTTTTGGAAAGCATGTTACCGCGTTTTATCAAATATGTACATGTTTGTGATTGTTTGTATATATATATATATATATATATATATATATATATATATATATATATATATATATATATATATATATATATTTATTTATATTTATATTTATATATTTATTTATATATATATATATATATATATATATATATATATTTATATATACAAATTTACAGTAAGTAAAAGCATTTTCCCGCGCCTTATCAAGTATGTACATGTTTGTGATTGTTTGTATATATATATATATATATATATATATATATATATATAAAATTTACTGTAGGTAAAAGAAGAAATCGAAAAAAATAAACAAACAAAAAATGAACAAAAAAATCAAAAACTGGAAAAAAAACACTTTCAATCCTTTTGGGTCAGGATTAGTGTATATATATTAGTGTGTGTGTGTGTATGTATATATATATATATATATACTAATATATAATTATATGATACGAATATATTAAAGGGTGCGGATAAGCCCCATCAACACGCTAGAAATAGACGCCAAATGACTCTAAAAACCACATCTACACTCCGTTGGCACAAGTTGCAATGATGGCAGCAAGGGGTTTTACAACCCTAGGCTAGAAATCGATCTACAATTAACCATTTTTAAAAAAATTCTCATTCGTTTATTCATCTGCCCGCTTACAACTTATGCTAAGGGAGTGTAGATGTGGTTTTTCGACATTTGGCGTCTACTTCTAACGTATTGGTAGGGTTTATCCCTTTAATATCATTGCATTATATAATTATATATTAGTATAAATTGCTACCTGTATAGTTTTATTACACACTGACCACTTAATAAAATCATTAAAATGGTTTTATCCTTAATTTTGTATGTGTGTGTGTGTGTGTGTGTGTGTGTGTGTGTGTGTGTGAGGCGCAATGGCCAAGTGGTTAGGGCAGCGGTCTCGCGGTCATAGGATCGCGGTTTCGGTTCCCAGACCGGGCGTTGTGAGTGTTTATTGAGCGAAAACACCTAAAGCTCCACAAGGCTCCGGCAGGGGATGGTGGCGAACCCTGCTGCACTCTTCCACCACAACTTCCTCTCACTCTTTCTTCCTGTTTCTGTTGTGCCTGTAATTCAAAGGGTCAGCCTTGTTACACTGTGTCACGCTGAATATCCCCGAGAACTACGTTAAGGGTACACGCATCTGTGGAGTGCTCAGCCACTTGCACGTTAATTTCACGAGCAGGTAGTTCCGTTGATTGGATCAACTGGAACCCTCGATGTCATAAGCGACGGAGTGCCAACAACAACAATATATATATATATATATATATATATATATATATATATATATATATATATATATATATATATATATATATATATATATATATATACATATATATCAATCATATTATATTATATCATATTATATTATATTATATTATATTATATTATATATGTCACAGTATCGACCAAACCAGCAGATGCTGTCGTACCCCACTGGTCACAATACGCTTCCAATTTCGTCTTCATTGAGCCATTCTTTTCCACTTTCACCTAAATTGCTTGAATAAATCGTCATCCCATCGCCATGGAGGCGTTCCAAGTGGCCTTTACCTATCTTGGATACCACTCAGCTACTTCACGGGTCCACCTGTTTTTTGTCAACCTTGCGTCATGTCCTATCCATATACATATAAACTGTATGCATACATACAAGTATAGCAACTAGTAAACCAAACTCAATACATCATAAGATTTTGGAATCGGGCCTATATATTACTTAACAGTATAAACAGACAACCCTGTTTAACAGTATCTAATTGGCAAACATTTGAATTTTAAAGCTCTTCTGAATACAATACTGCATCATCCAAATATCTAATTTCCGTTTCGTTTAACGTATCAAAACAAAAGCTGTTTTTATTGTGAGTAATATTTGGATTTGTGAAGATAAATAAAATATCGGGAGAGAATTCATAAAACAAATACAATTTTGCGTTGGTTTGGTCAGTTAACCTGAAATATGGCATGCCATCTATCTAAAACATATTCTACACGCTAATAACATTTGGAAATGAAAACGGAAAAAATTGAAATTGACAGAAAATTATAGTATTAATATGTATTAGCATCAATTAGCTGTAGTATCCAACAGTGATGCCGCTGTTGATTAACTGGTTTAATATGTCTGGTTATAAGTATTTTGAAATTAAGCGTGTCAATTAACGCTCACATGCACATTTATAAAGATATACACACACATACGCTAACCTACACACAAATATCTACATGCATATATATGCACACATACATTTACACACACACACACACACACACACACACACACACACACACACACACACACACATACACACACACATATATATATATATATATATATATATATATATATATATATATATATATATATATATATACAGGGGTTGGACAAAATAATGGAAACACCTTAAAATTTTAAATAAACTTATTTTAATATGGGGTAAGGCCGCCTTTGCCAGTAATTACAGCTTAAATTCGACGAGGTATGGACTCGTAGAAAGTTTGAATTGTTTCCAAAGGAACGTTGTCCATTCTTCAGCGAAAACAATCTCCAGTTCTTATAGTTATGATGGTGGAGGATATCGACACCTTACTTGTTTTTCTAAAATGCACCGTAAACGTTCAATAATATTGAAATCTGGGAACTGTTGTGGCCAGATAAGATGTTCAACTTCACGAGAATATTCGTTGTACCAGTCAGTAACAACTTTAGCTGTGTGAAGAGGTGCATTGTCATTTTGAAATCTTGCGTTTCCCTCCGGAAACAGTTCCGCAACCATAAGATGAATTTGATCAAATAAAATACTTAAATAGTCTTGACTATTAATTCTGCCATGAAGAGAAACCATTGGGCCGGCGGATTTCCACGGTATAGCCCACCCACCCCCACCCCCCAGATTATCACAGATCCTCCGCCGTGTTTAACAGTTGGAAGAAGGCAGCCTGGGTCAAATGCTTCTTTTGGGTGTCTCCACACGTATACTCGGCCGGTGGTCGGAAATAAGGTAAAGGATGACTTGTCCGAGAAAATAACATTCTTCCACTGCTCTAGGGACCAATTCTGTAGGTTTTTACTCCACTCTAAACGCTTTGCAACGTTTGTTTTTGAAAGTAGTGATTTTCTGATTGCAGCCCTCCTGTGAAATCTGGCTTTGTGCAGCTCCTCCGGCGAACAGTTTTTGTGGAAACTGAGTTCTCGAGGTGGTCATTGAGCTCTGCAGTAATATTGGGAGCTGTACTTTTGTGATCCTTTCTAACAATTCGCGTGAGAGTCCGACGGTCCCTATCTGAAAGTTTTAGTTTTCTTCCGGGGGTTTGTTTTCATGAGGTTTATGCGAGCTCTGTAATGGGATACTTAGAACAACAACTCTACCAAGAAGTAGAGGAAAGTTATAGCAGTGAATTTAGAAAGTATATTCAAAAGGCATGGAAGAGAAATCTTGACGACTGCTTCATAATCTGTACAGAATCTCCAAATACTCTGGAATAGTTCAATATCCTCCTGAACAACCTACACCCATCTCTCCAATTTACAAAGGAGATGAGTGGTACCATATTACCATTCCTAGATAAGATATATGGTAATTAAAAAGGACACCACCATTGCGACAGATATATACTATAAACGCACGGACAAACATCAATACCTGAATTTCAAGTCGTTCCATCTACCACATACAAAACGCAACATCCCATAACTGCCTAACCAGAAGAATTTGTACCATTGTAGAAGATGTGAATATCAGAAAGAAACACCTAACAGAACT
>NC_142934.1:66873988-66876488 GCF_046866305.1 Octopus bimaculoides | reverse complement strand
TTGGTTAAATTTTACACTTCTAACTAAATGTTTAAGATCGTTTTCAAAGTTTTCTAGGTCTTTAATATGTGTTGGGTTCTTATAAGGTGTATATATATATATATATACTGCGTAGTATATTCTCTAAATGTATATATATATATATATATATACATACATATTCACAGGCACACACGCACGCGCGCACGCGCATATGTGTGTGTGTGTGTGAAGGTACATGGCTAGGTAGTTAGAAAGTCGGGTTAACAATCATGAGGTAGTGAGTTCGATTCCCCGACTGGCCTGTGTGTTGTGTTCTTCAGCAAAACCCTTTATTTCACGTTTCTCCAGCTCACTCAGCTGTAGAAATGAGTTGAGACGTCAGTGGTGCCAAGCTGTATCGGGCTTTGCCTTCCCATTGATAACATCGGTAGCATGGAGAGAGACAGGCTGGTATGCATGGGTGACTGTTAATCTTCAATAAACAACCTTGCCCAGACTTGTGCCTCGGAGGGGAACTCTCTAGGTGTAATCCCATGGTCATTCATGACCGAAGGGGGGGGGGGGGGTCTTTATATACATATGTGGATGTCTGTGTGATTGTGATTGTGTGTATGCACTTCTATTCTTTTATGCGTTTCAGTTCAGAGACTGTGACGATGTGGGAGCACCACCAGTATTATCACTTTTTCGGTGACCGTTCTTTTGTAATTGGCTTTTGGTGAAGGAGATAGTTCGATATTGTTGCCCACTTTTGAGTTTCTTGCCGTGATGTAGGTTCATCCGAGATCTTGAACAGCAGGGGATCAAGTTGTCTCTTGAAAAACTCCCTTCTCGATCTTCCGTATGTATATCACCACATATCTCTCTCATCTTCGCAGGGATTAGAGTCGTAACTCTTTCAGTCTCTCCCAGTAGCTCTGCTTTTTCACTGATGCAATCATCGCTGGATTGTCTCAAGTTTCACTATTAATTTGACACTGTAAGATGATCAAAGTTGAGAGCAGTAGTCCAGACGACTGAGGACAAATGTCCTCCATACATCCAGCATAGTTTCCTGGTCCCTTGTTTTGAAAGTTCTCAGAATCCATTCAGCCATTCGCCTGCACACTGCCACCATCTTAGTGGTGAAACTAGGTGAAACTAGGTGTCGTTGCTCGTTTCAATCCCCAGATCACACACTGTACTTGACTCTGGGATTGCTGCTCCTTTTAGTCCAAAGCATCTTTGTTGCAGTATGTTAGTGCAAGCTGTCTGATAGCTGAGGGCTTAGAATTTTACGACATTAAATTGCATGCTATTTTCTTATATATGGCATCTAGGTCTTTCTGCAAAAGATTAGCATCGAAAGACTGCTTTTTCTATTCTTGTGCCGTCGGCAACGCTAATGTCTGATTTTGTTACAGATAGTCGCGCGCGCGTGTGTGTACATGCGTAAAAGATTATGCATGTACATGTATAATAGCTGTAATAACTATGTTCCTCATAAATTTATCAGTCAGTTTTTACACAAGTTATACACTTATCTGTGCTTCTTTTTTAATCTTCTAAATTTAACCTTGGTTTAATTTTTTTTTTATGTTTCTCAATTCGTTCTTGAAAATATCACAAAATATCTTTTATCCTGACATAGTATATATATATATATATATATATATATATATATATATACGATTAAATAATAGAGCGTGTCCTTTTCTTTTAAACAAGGAATCGTGAAGTGTGTTATTTGGCTGCTAATTCTAGCATGTTCAATGATTACTTAGAGTGTTACAGTTTGATTCGGTGTTAGTGAAATTGGTGAGGGTAATGATGATGATGATCATCATCATCATCATCATCATCATCATCATCATCATACTGTCAGTAGTGATAAAGTCGGTTGTCATTTGCTATTAATGTTATTGTTGCTGTTGATGTTATTTAGTTGCTGTGTCTAGTATGTCCAATGACAGCTTAGAGGCTCACAGTGTTCCTGATGTTGATGAGAGTGATGACGTAGTTGATTGACGTTTGCCTTTAATGTTGCTGTTGTTGTCGTCATGACAACAAATCTCGAGTAATCATTGATCCCTCACTATAGTTTTTAAATCGATAATATTCAATATCGATGACGTTGTTTTTATTAATTCATTTAAAAATCAATTTTCAAAAACTTGTTTCTAAAGTAAAATTATTGATTTTATTTTATAAGGCACAATATACAAGAATTTATTTTTATTTTTCTATTAGCATGCGTAAGAATGAAAAACAAAAACAAAGTAAATCCAAACCAAAGAATAAATTCCATTACTCCTTTTGGTCAATTTTCAAAAACTTGTTTCTAAAGTAAAATTATTGATTTTATTTTATAAGGCACAATATACAAGAATTTATTTTTATTTTTCTATTAGCATGCGTAAGAATGAAAAACAAAAACAAAGTAAATCCAAACCAAAGAATAAATTCCATTACTCCTTTTGGTCAAATTCTAAAAATTCCTCATCAATAGTTTATGTTCAACATAGTTCGTTAAGGTTTG
>NC_142934.1:66848988-66861488 GCF_046866305.1 Octopus bimaculoides | reverse complement strand
CCCCTGGAAATAGGTCAGTCATACTAGTCTGGCCTCTATCCTTTGATCTGTTCAGCATGTGATGCCCTACAAGCAGATTGCACTCCGCTGGTATAACTCTCAGGGTCATTGAGGATCATGATTTACCACACCGAAACAAGACTGGACCTTGTGGTGGGCCTATATCAAATACAATTAGCAAAATCATTAGAGTGTCGAACAAAACACTGTGCAGTCTTTAGTCAGAAATAGCAGTCAAATCTCTCTAAAATCACAACCTACATTTTACACAAAAATAGTTAAATAGAACAATGCATACATAGCGATGGATGGCCACAGTTGGAACGCCTTTGATCATAGGTCCACTTGATCAGAGTTACCGTAGGTGTCATACAACAGAAACGCAACTGAAGGTGAAATAAGTTTCTCGCCAAAGAGAAATATAATTTCCTCTTGTTGCTATGACGTCAGTAACAAGTGCAAAAGCACCAGCAGCAATGATAATAACGACGACGACTACAGTAGCAGCAGCACCGCTACCACCCTCACCCCCACTACTACACCACAAACAACAGAAACAACAACAATAACAGCAACTGTATCAACATCAGCAACAAGATGTTCGAAAACAAAAAAAATGTAAGATGAACAAGATTGAAAACAACAACAGCGATAACTGAGTGGAAAGCAACATCAACGACGACGACGACTACGACACCACCAACAACAACAACATCATCATCATCATCAGCAGCAGCAGCAGCAATAATAACACAATGGACCTCAACAAAGCTATTTCCTTTTCTATAGCCGTTAGCAACTGGACTATTTTTTCAGTGGATGACTTAAAAAAAATAAGGCCCTGAAATACAAGAGTGACATTATGAAACCAGGTGTTATGTGTTTTAGTGAGGAGGAGAAAAAAACTCCGAAAGACGAACAATTGTTTATAAATGTGTTTCTCGCAAGGAGAGGAAACTTAAATTTCCTACTTCGGCAGAGACTGAAAAATACCTCGAAGATGTGTGGCCTTCAATCCTACACATACAGAAAGGTAAACAACATGGGATGGTTGCTGCTATATGCAGCAGTGAGTAAGAAGCCAGAAGAATGGCTACTATAACTTGCACGTCCCTGGCTTTTGTAATGATTCTCCCTCGAATTCGAGTCAAGAATGTGCCGGGTCACAGTGATCCAGCGAGAATTTTAGCTATTCTGAAGGAACATGGGGAGATTGTGGAGGTAAAGTCCACCCCACAGCTCAACAGGAATGAAATTCCAGATAGTAGCTTCGCCAGAAAAAATAAACTGCATTCCCGATTTTTTCTGCTTCGGGGAATGCGAAAAGATGCCAGTTTCTGTAGAAGTTAAAGACACAGAAGTGTTTTGTGTAGGGGAATTCGACCTACCTCAAAGTCTTTTGCCCCGCGGTGGGGAAAACACGGAGCTCTCCGCCGTTGCTACTAACTTCTCAAAGTGGGGAAAACTATTACCTCGCATCTGCTTCCTTCTTCCGACTCGGCCCTCGCAAAAACAAAGACCTCATTGACTTCGCACCAAAAAGCCTTTGTCGGAGATAAGAGAAAGACTGAATATGAACCAGAGACGGCCAAAATTGAAGGCCCTTATGACAATAATCGAGTCTTCTTCCGTAGACGACAGATGAGGGGTCCGCAATTTATTGTTAAACAACATGCTCTGGTAACGTTTATAGTGATCGAGTGTTTGTGCTCCGCATTGGCTCACTCTTTCCCTCAAATCGATATAGCCTGTACAGGTGCACACTGTACCAGTCTTCAGATGTAGAAGTGATAACAGAGCAATGTGAAATGAATTGTTTTACTCAAGACCACTACACACTGCCCGGTCTGAGGATTGAAACCACGGTCTTGCAATTATGAATGCAATACACTAACCACTAGGTCACGCACCCTTTACAACAAAAACATACATACAAATGCTTAAGCCTGAGTGGTAGCCACCTTGAGGGCGCTGTGAATTCACAAGAGTGCGAAAAATGTCGAAAGGGTGCCATGAAGAGAGTGCAGAAAGTTTAGGGGAAGCGTGATTAAGTTTAGATGTAAAATATTTAAACTAGGTACAATATCTATATTTTAAACATATTTGCAAACATAAATCTTTGTCGAAGTTAAAATATGATTAAGACATGTCTTTATCAGTGAACAGGAACATCAATGATGACACGCCAACACCTAATGTAATTTCATAATATGTCCTTGCCTTGTTCAATAATTTTTATATAAATTTTTCACAGAAGGGGCACTAATTCGTGCAAATATTCGAAACGTGCACACTTGCTAGATGGAAAAGCACACGAAAATAATAAGCAACTGTGGAATTCTTCTTGATCAAAATGATCTGCTTTTCTTAGGTCTCGGGAGAGTCATTATGCCAATAATAAATATATGCACTGATTTTATTTTATTTTTTCTATCATTATTATTGTTGTTGTTGTTGTTGTTATCATTATCATTATTACTATTATTATTATTATTATTATTATTATTATTATTATTATTATTATTATTGACGTAACTCTTCACAAAGGTAAACAGACAAACGAAGAGCGCGATGCGATTGCAATAGATATTTTATTGGTTGAACGATATTTCGACAGCAAGCTTGACTTTGTCGAGTTCAAAATAAAAAGTGATAAAAACTCAAAATTATAGAAATTCAGATCTAAAGTATGAACGAGAGCAGCCAGCGAGAAATGATTGATTTTATGTTACACGAATAAAAATTAGAGCATTTAGAAATTCTGGAAGTTACCAAAACAGTTGGGTGTCTAAGGAATATCGTAATGTAAATGACAGCTTTTGCGTTTTATTTCTTCTTACAGTTGGCTTGTCAGCCCTGTTAGTTTCGCTAGACCCCAGTGTTGAGCCCAGTCCTGGGCCAATGGATTTTGTACCATTGAAATACGAATCAGAAAATGAGAAATTGACATTTCTATCAGTAAAAAATTAATCATTTTCGTGCTAAAATCAGAAGCCATTTATCATTTCTGGAAACATGCAAACTAAAAAAAGTTATACCGGACGGTCTTACATCAAATATACTAATGTGTGCCTAACAACCTGACGATTCGTTGCTTCAAACATTTTAATTGATTGGTGAGAGCAATTCATTTAACATAATGGAAACTATTATTGTACACTATCGTTCAAAATTAGTATTGCTTGATGCAGACATTAAGGAGGATTTGAGTGTCCTTGAACAGGTATGTTCTTCCTTAAATCGTTTAACTATTTGTGTAATTCTTTGATGGACTTTGAAAAAAATGGAAATTTCGTCCCTGAAGACAAAAAAGGAAAAGAAGCCGAAAAAGCTGATTTCCTCTGAGCCAGTAGGCATGGGAACATTTTGGTGGAGAACATTTGCTTGAAAATATGAGGAAAAGTCGTTTTTACTTTCAGGATAAATGTTATGTAACAAACGTATTGATGCCGGGTTAAAAATCGTAGCAGAAAATTTTCCTGAAATTCAAATACAACCAACCATTTTCTCTCACACGGAATTCCAAACATACAATCCACACCGCACACTGTTCATTTACCACACCAGGAATAATCATTTTGTTTTGTCGACCAGTTTTTTCGGAGATGTTTATATTTATGAGAGTTTGAACTTACCAGTACTACAGGAACTAATAGCACAAATAACAATGCTGTACTCACAACAAACAGAAAATTATTCGTACAGTTCAACAAGTTGATATTACTAATCCCCAAGTCGGCGCATATGATTGTGGATGTTTTGCCCTGGCGTATGAATTTGAACTGGTTATTGGAAGCGCTCCAGAGAAGTTTTTATTTGATCAGTCAAAAATGCAAGTACATTTAAGATTTTGCCTCGAAAACAATAAATTTGTTCCTTTCCCGAAAGTAAAGGTTTTTCAAATGTCTACAAAAACTACAGAAGTCGCTAACTTTCTATCACCTACCCAGAAATGAACTACTCCTAGAAAGACGACTAAAAATTATAACTTCTCACATCAACATTCAGAACAAATTTTATCACCCAATAGGTTCCATGTTTTAAGTGAAGATTTCAAGCAATCCCAAAAAGTATACAGGAATCTAATGAGAGTAAGACACTGAAAACCACTTGCCCAAGAAAATCCATCACACTAGAGAATAAGTCGGTCGTAAATTTATCTAAACTAAAACTCACCCGACGGTGTGTCAGTCTTGGAGTTTGAACTGAGTTTCTGCCCATGTACTAAGAATTTCGACAAGAGTAAACTAGTTCAAGAGCTATTTCAGTTTGTCCGCCGTCACAAGCTGTAGGAATATTTTTTTGAAAAAAACTGAAAATAAAAATGATGATGATCGAATGATATAATTGAATTGAAAAAATCCCAACTGGTATCCAGATAAAGTTCAAGATGGAGGTTCACAAGCGCTACTGGAATCACTTGAATCTTGTCAGACAGGCATTGGGGAAAGCTTTAAAACAAGTGGAAAGAAGTCTTGGAATAACATCATAAATTCCCAACGTTGCACACTTTGACGTCTAGCTAATAATGATTCTAAGGGAAGTGCTATCGTAATTATAGACAAAAGTGAGTATATTTCAGTTTGTGAAGAAGGTTTTAAGAGACAAAACTTCATATGAAGAATTACCTGTCGATCCAAACCCCAATTACAGAGAGGAACTTCACAAAATAATTCTGGAAATGGAGGAAAACAATTTCATTAATAAGGGCGAATCCAGGATTTTAGAGTCAGAAAGAAGAGCACCTGTATTTTATGGTCTCCCTAAAATACACAAAAGTTCGAAAGATTTCCTCCAATGCGCCCAATTTGCAGCGGATGTGAATGTTGTACAGCCAAGGTTTCGGAATGGTTGGATAGCTTTCTACTCCCTACTGCAAAATATCAAGTTCCTATATTCGGGATACTTTTGATTCTGTGTCTAAAATCAACAACTTTTTTAAGCACTGAAGCTATGTAGAACACTTCTTCTTTTTTTTTTTTTTTTTTTTGTAACCATAGATGTTTCTTCCTCATATCCCAATATTGGCCTCGATGCTTTAAATCCAAAATAAAATTTACGTCTAGTTTTTCAAAAACTAGCGTTGAATTTTTGGACACAAAAGTTAAGTTTTCTGCTGGCAGAATAGTGACCGAGTTATTTTGCAAGCCCACGTCACCCCACATTTACCGCTACTGCTGCTCCGATCATCCACATCATATAATTCGGTCAAATCCGAAATCCCAATTTTTCAGGATAAAACAGATTTGTACTGACACAGTTACTTACTGGAAACATGCAAATGATTTTGCACATAATTATGTCAAACGCGGTTACAGTGAATTACGATTAAAGGAAATGGCAAATGAGATAGCTAAAATTAGCAAAGAAAGTCAAACCTTCACGCATAATTTTAACAAACACAATGCAATTTGTGACGGAATTCCTTTAGTGATTAACTGGCACCGAAATTTCGCTAGTATTCAAAAGTGTTGCATATGTTGCAAGAAAATATCCTCGTTTCAAACAGATATTTCCTCAGCTGCCTATTGTAGCTTTTACACGGAATAAAAATATGAGAGAACTACTGACCTCTATTTCTGACTCCAAGAAAACTAACGTTGGAATATCTGCACGCTGTACCTTGAAAAACGCCCTGTTCATTGGGCAACAATATGAGTCAAGTGAATTCCATCAAGAATCATAACAGAAACGTTATGATTTATACAGAAGGTGGACATGTAGAGATTCCGATTTGGTGTACGCGACTGAATGCACGAAACAAAAGTTGATTTATGTTGGTTGTACAACAGAACAATTAAACAAAAGATTCAATAGACACAGATAAGATGTCAGGCACAACAACAGTACTTCGACAGAATTTGCTGAACATTTCGTTTCAAGCGGCTGCAATTTTGAAAAAGACTTGAAAGTATATACTCTCAGTATATATTCTGAATCTGCTTCCCTTTTAATACTGAAAATGCATGAGGGGAAATATGTTAGCGACTTATTAACATCACACCCAGGAAGAATGAATAAAATGACAAGAGAATATCATCAAATTTACACAAAACTGTTTGACTGAATATTCGTTTTCTTTCTTTTTTTCTTTCCTTTTTTTCTATTTTTTATTGTCTATTTCTTTTCACCAGTTATAAAATTGAAACTTAAAGATTGATGATGTCATTCCATCAACGCGTGGACGCTGGTTGCTCTCGTTCATACTTTAGATTTGAATTTCTGTAATTTTGAATTTTTATCACTTTTTATTTTGAATTCGACAAAGATAGGCTTGCTGTCGAACTATCGTTCAACCAATAAAATATCTACTCCAATCGCATCGCGATATTCGTTTTGTCTATTATAAATATTATCATTATTATTATTATTATTATTATTGTTCAGTAGTTTTATTTTTATAACGTGCTTTCACTTCACTACCGAGCGCAGCTCTGTGCGCCTTGGGTATGTGCTGTGGTTTGCTGTGGTGCTCTTATGTTTACTGTATTGAAAGTGTTTTGCGTAGAATGTGTGCAGTACCCAGTAGTGTAATTTTCTGTATGTTATATATATTTGTAAGTCCTGGTGTTTTTGTTATGTATTTGTCTGAATATTTTTTTATTATACCTAAGGCACCTACTATGATAGGAATTGTTTCTGTTTTTAGATTCCACATTCGAGTTATCTCTATTTCCAGGTCTTTGTATTTTGAAAGTTTTTCCATTTCTTTTAGAGAAACGTTGTCATCTGCTGGTATTGATACATCAATTAGAAAGCATTTTTTTTCTTCATGATCTTTGACAACTATATCTGGTCTATTTGCCTTAATTTCTCTATCTGTGTGTATTGGCATATCCCAGAGTATGGTTGCTTTCTCGTTTTCTGTGACCTTTTCTGGCGTGTGTTTATACCATCTTTTTTCTGTTGTTATTCCATAGTGTTGGCATAGCTTCCAGTGTATATAGGTCCCAACTCTGTCGTGTCTGTGAATATATTCCTTCTTAGCCAGGACTGGGCAGCCAGAGATAATATGATTTATTGTTTCTTGTCCATCTCCACATATTCTACAGTTACTTGTTATATTTCTTTTCATTATGTGTTTTTGGTAATTTCTGGTGGGGAGGCTTTGGTCTTGTGCAGCAATTAAAAATCCTTCAGTCTCTGCTTTGAGTCCTGAGCTTCTCAGCCATTGCTGGGATTTTTCTCTGTCTATTTCTTTCGCATTTAGTTTAGCCCAGTATTTACCATGTAGGGGCTTTTCTTGCCATCGTTTTATCATGGTTCGTTGCTGTTCTAATTTTAGTTTGGATTTCATTTGTTTTATAGCTTTTGTTGTTTCTTCTTCTTCTTCTTCTTCGTATTTGTTAGGTAGATTGATTTCTTGTTTGTATTTGTCAGCTTCCTTAAATACTGAAAACAGCTTTTTGTTTTGCTCGTGTTTTGTGGCTATTTGTATTAGTTTTCCTTGCTTCTGGAGTAGGTATTTTTGCAGTCCTATGGTGGTTATTTTATAATAGTTTTCTAGCTGTATAAGACCCCTGCCACCTTCTGTGCGTTGTATATATAGCCTTTCTATGTCAGATTTTGGATGGTGCATCCAATATCCTGTCATTATTTTTCTTGTTTTCCTGTCTATTTTACATAGTTCGTTTAGTGTTTAGTTAAGGATGTTGTAGCTGTAGCTTATAACTGGGACAGCTAAAGTGTTGATACCCATTATCTTGTTTTTAGCATTGAGCTCTGTTTTTAGTATTGATCTAACTCGTCTATAGTACTCTTTCTTTATTTTTTCTTTCATTTGTGTATGTTGTATCCTATCTAGTTCATTGACTCCTAAATACTTGTATAGTTGGCTTTCGTCTAGTTCTCTTATTTCATTGGCTTTATCTAGTGTTATATTGCTGCTTTTAACTAATTTTCCTCTTTTCAGGGTTGCTTTGGCACATTTTTCTAATTCGAATTTCATATCTATTTCCTTGGTAAAGCCGTGTACTGTCTGTAGTAGTGTTTCTAGCTCTTTGTCGTTTTTAGCATATAATTTTAGGTCATCCATATATAGAAGGTGGCTGACTGTTTTTCCGTAGCATTTTTAACCGCATCCAGTTCTATTTAGCAATTCTGTTAAAGGTGTGAGTGCCAGGCAGAACAGGAGTGGAGAGAGCGTGTCTCCCTGGAATATTCCTCTTCTAATGGGGATGGCTTTCGTTTTCACAAGTCCCTCTTTTGTTTCGAGCTGTAGCACTGTTTGCCATTTGTTCATTGAGTGCCCTATGTATTTTATAATAATAATAATTATTATTATTATTATTATTATTATTATTATTATTATTATTATTAAGGCGGCGAGCTGGAAGGATCGTTAGCATGCCGGGTGAAATGCTTAGCGGTATTTCGTCCGTCTTTACGTTCTGTCCAAATTCCGCCAAAGTCGACTTTGCTTTCATCCTCTCGGGACTCGATAAATTAAGTACCAGTCAAGTATTGGGTTCGAAATAATCGACTTATCCCCTTCCCACAAATTTCAGGCCTTGTGCCTATAGTATAAAGGATTATTATTATTATTATTATTATTATTATTATTATTATTATTATTATTATTATTTGATTTAGTTTCCCTATAATCCGCTCCAGAACTCCTTGACTTGATTTGCATCAGAAGTAACATTTTGCCATTGTCTCCTTTTAGCGTTTGGAAGAATTGCTTTGGTTATTTTTGAACAATCTGTTCTCTTGGAACTGCTTATTTCTGTTCACAAATCTTCTGATCTTCTGGATTTTTGTCATGATCCTCTGTTTTAACTGCTCTATTACTGCATCAAACCCATTCTTCCGTATTTCATATTTCTTCTCTAATGTTTCCCGTTCTTCCGTATTTCATATTTCTTCTCTAATTTCTTCTCATATTTCTTCTCTAATTTTTCCCCATTTTTCCAGTTTCCTCTTAACCATTGCTCAGTTTTTCCTAGATCTTCCCTTACCTGCATTATGTCCCTTTCAATGCGTCGTTTCCACCATGGTTCTTTTGCTCCACCATTTTTTGTTCTCTTAAGTTGTAATTTCGCCTCAGCAAGTAGTCTAATAGCTCGGAGAAGATTCCTTGTTTGTGTTATGTTCTCCATGTTTATTTATTATACTCCTATCTAACCTTCTCATATTCATGGGGATTTTTTTCTTCTGGAGCAGTCATCAAATCAGTGAGTCGTCTATGAATTTCAAACAATTTATAACCTAGTTGGTTTATTTCCCCTGCGTGCCCACCGACCACAGTATCAGGGTTCACTGTATAACGTTTCTGTTCCTTATCCTTAAAAGCCCTATCACCATTCCCCTGTTCCTCCTGTCTACTCTTCTCCCTGCTTTCAACTCCTACCTCTCTGTTTTCAACTCCGACCATCCTTTGTAACTCATCTGCAGGATCTCTCAGACTCTCACTAATCCGAGATATTTCTACTCCAGTTAAGTAACCCTTCCCCCTAATCACTCTCACTTGGTTCATTGGTTTATTTTCTGATATTGCACACATGTACTTTTCCATCCAAAATTTCAAGGTATGTCGGCCTACTCCGCGACTTCTTTCTAGCTTTGATCTTTCAAGACATTCAATAAGTGTATCGTACTCTTCCTTCGTCCATTTATGTCTGTTTTGCGTACACCGTGTATGTGATCTGTTGTGACATAACGACCGTCCAGGACCAGACCACTGCCATTATATTATTATTATTATTATTATTAGTCAACTAGTTAACCATTTAACCAGTTTAATCGATTGTTTGTTTACTCGTTTGGTCAATCAATCAGCTAGGTTTGGCAAAGTCCTTTCTTTCATCGCCATTCTCAACCTCATCAGTAACTTGACCTCTCTACTCCAAGTTTATCTGTCTCCTGGAGGTGAGAGAAAATGCGAGAGAGAGGGAGAGTGTGAATGTGTGTGCGTGAACTGGTGAGTGTGTGAATGCGCACTTGTGTGATACGGTATGAATTCTGTGTATGAGAGAGGATATATGAGTGTGTCTGTTTGTGTATGTGTACGGCGCTTAAAACTTCGTGTATGCATGTGGTGTGGATTCTGTGAAAGATGTGAGTGGTTAAATGTTTATTCATTTATTATTCTTTTTTTTTTTTTTTTGCAAATTAGGCGGTGAAAGCGTTTGTAAAACCCCCTTTGATGAAACGGTACATTGATCCAGAAATGGTTTAGAGGCATTGCATTAAAAACCCTTTTTGTCATATTTCACTTGAAGTACACTGCCTTTGTTTTAATTAATTCTGAAAGTAAAGAAGAATTTAATTAAATAACTTTATCATTACTAAGCTGGTGTTTGGAACATCTATTTACACCAAATTTTGATGAAAGGTGTTTATTTAGGTAACTTCAAAACAAGAAATTGGTATACAAGTAGGGAAGGTCTCGAGCGAGTTGGTATCAAAAAGGTTAAGTGATGGGAACCACTGTCTAATAGTTCTATGTACTTGTAAAGAAAAGCATCCAAATGTTCCAGGAATCACACAGTATTTTACCTTCTTGCAAAGGATGCATTGGATAATGATATCTCACATATCTGTAAATATACGGGAGATGGTTACGGCCGGAACTCCGATTTTAGATATACTCGAACAGTGAAGATCTGTGATTGAATAATAGCAATACTCGTTTCGTCTATCCATTTTCTCCGCCCAGTATTCCTGGAAGGGTTGCGATGGAAGAGTCCTCAAGTAGCTCCTCCATATGGTCTTGAGATATGAAGGAAGAAATATAAACGTGATTCGGGGAAATCTGGACAACGCACAAACATTTTTAAAAAGAGTGACATTACTGTCCGCGCTCTCTTATGGGAAAAAGATCTTCAAATCATTACATTTCTCATCATAATTGTCCATCCATTGATCTTCTTCACTTATTATTCCTGAGAAGGTCACAGGATAGAGTCCTCAATCACTTTCTCCATAAAATGCTATCAGAAACAATTTTCATTAGATTTTCCGGTTGGATTCCCAGATATGGCCAACTATGGGTATTATCCAACTATCTTGTTCTTGGTTTACCCTTAACTCACCCGCCGGTTGGCCAGCTTGAAGAATCTGCCATGCGATTCTTTCCTGCAACTTTCTAATCACATGTCTATAGTACCGGAATTGTGACCTTTGGAAGAAACCCATTTCGTTTAGTTTATTTTTAAGATAAAAGTCCAATGCTCCCCACCAAAGTACTTTCTTCATTGACACATCGGGTCTGTCATAATTTACTGCAAAGAGCCCTACAATGTTCATCTATTCAAATGCTTCTCTCATTCTCATTTTCTGCGACACCAACCTAATGCTTCTTTAGTACAGTAGGTTAGCATATTTCATGTATTAAACCAAGAAGTCTTCATTAATTAAAATTAGAACATTAGTGACGAGAATAATCATTTCTAAATGACTAATTAAGGTAAAAAAAAAATAAAATAAGATAAAGGATTCAACCTAAAATTTTAATTAACTAAACTTAATTAGAAATGTAATGCATTAGGGAGTGCGTCTGATCTTTAGCTGTCGCGATACACACTGTATTCTACATTTTAGAAATAGATTTAATATCTCCGATATATCGATAACAAAAGAAACAGAGAGATGGGAAGACAGTGAGGAGATGAGAGAGAGAGAGAGAGAGAGAGAGAGAAAGAGAGAGATAAAAGGAGAATGAGAAGGTGAGAGAGAGAGAAGTGGTTGATTCTTTCATTCATCTCTCATACCACCTTCGTTTACCTTCGACGCTCTCCCTCAATTACTGCGACCGTCCTTTTCTTTTTTCCTCAGTTCCATACATTTAGAATGTGCGTGTGTTTCGGTATGTTTGTGTGTTGGGTGAGTATGTGTGCGTTAAGTATGCGTTGTGTGGGGGTGTGCGTGAGTGTGTGTGTGTGTGTGTGTGTGTGTGTGTGTGCGTGTGCATGTGTGTGAGTAAATTTGTGAGTGTGTCTTCCGTGTGTAAGTGGTGTGCTGTGTGAGTGGCTGTGTTGTGTGTGTAAAATAAATTTATATGTAACTGAGGTTTTCCTCAGTCGTTGCTCTGACTTACCCGTTACCGCTTTTTCTCTCTCTCTCTATATATATATATATATATATACGTGCGCGCACACATATACACATACACATGTACACACAGACACTTACCCAAACATGCGTATATATTTGTATATATATGTGTGTGTGTGCGTATGGAGATATATATCAATATATATATATATGTATGCGTATACATATGTGTGTGTATATATATATATATATGCATATACATATGTGTGTGCATATATATATGTATATATATGTATGTATGCATATGTGTATATATATATATATATATATATATATATATATATATATATATATATATATATATAGACAATATATGAGTATATGCATATATATGTACATGTATGTATATACGTTCATCTACATGTACATATAGATACATAACTGGGTACATGACGTGGCAAAAGAACAAGGACAAAATGGTAAACAAGGTGCAACAAACAAGC